>NC_088235.1:25904142-26074142 GCF_036934945.1 Oncorhynchus masou masou | reverse complement strand
TGGTACCCTTCCTGCAGGCTCATCCTGACACGACCCTCCAGCATGACAATGCCACCAGCCATACTGCTCGTTCTGTGTGTGATTTCCTGCAAGACAGGAATGTCAGTGTTCTGCCATGGCCAGCGAAGAGCCCAGATCTCAATATCATTGAGCATGTTTAGGACCTGTTGGATCGGAGGGTGAGGGCTAGGGCCATTAGCCCCAGAAATGTCCGGGAACTTGCAGGTGCCTTGGTGGAAAAGTCTGGTAACTTCTCACAGCAAGAATTCTGGTGGAGTTCATGAAGAGGAGAAGCACTGCAGTACTTAATGCAGCTGATGGCCACACCAGATACTGACTGTTACTTTTGATTTTGAACCCCCCTTTGTTCAGGGACACATTATTACAATTCTGTTAGTCACATGTCTGTGGATCTTGTTCAGTTTATGTGTTCGTTGTTGAATCTTGTTATGTTCATACAAATATTTACACATGTTGTAACGGTTCTCGTCTGGTGAAGGAGAAGCGGACCAAAATGCAGCATGGTATTTTTGAGACATGTTTAATGACGAAGAAAGAACGAACAACACAAAACAACAAACAGAACGTGAAAACCTATACAGCCTATCTGGTGACAGCAAACACAGAGACAGGAACAATCACCCACGAAACACTCAAAGAATATGGCTGCCTAAATATGGTTCCCAATCAGAGACAACGATAATCACCTGCCTCTGATTGAGAACCGCCTCAGGCAGCCATAGACTATGCTAGACACCCCCAAGACAAAACACACCACAAAAAACCCATGTCACACCCTGGCCTGACCAAATAAATGCAGACAAACACAATATATTTCGACCAGGGCGTGACACATGTTAAGTTTGCTGAAAATAAATGCAGTTGACAGTGATAGGACATGTCTTTTTTTTGCTGAGTTTACATTTTACGGACACTATATTTGACATTAGTTATCGTGTTGTTATCAGTCCCACATTTCAGCTCCATTCAACCCCTCCCATCTATCTCTTAACAACATTTATAGTGGACTTCTATTTGCCATATATTTTTCAACTGTGCTGTGATGTTTCACAAAAGTTCTGAACTTTTCTATTCTCGTAGTTTCTTCAGATTGTAAATTAAAGGTAAACATTTTTGTTAAAGTATTATTATATTATTAATCAATTGACTATAACTTTTCAGATCACCCAGTAGTGCTGTCTGCAGAGTTAGCTCCATGTAAATATTGCAATTCTTCAGCCATTCCTGGACCGGTGACCAAAAACAAGCTACATATAGACATGACCAAAATAAATTATCTAATGACTCTGTCTCTTCACAGCAAAATCTGCAGAACTGGGAAGGTTATATCCCCCAATTATTTAACATGGTATTGGGTGCAAGAATTTTGTAAAATAATTTAAATTGAAAAATTCAAAGGTTTGAATCCGGTGTCGTTTTGCGTATCAGTTCATAAACCATGTGCCATGGAATCGGTTCATTGACCATGTGCCATGGAATCGGTACATCCAAAATCTCTTCACAACTATTTTGCAATCTATATGGCACGGCTGTCAATTTTTTGGTCCTTAAACAAAACTGGCATATTATTTTATTTATCACAATTTTTTAAAACAAATTTTGGTATTTAATGCAGGGCTGACAGATGAGTTCCTTACTTTTCCCACTTCTACTTGCCTCTTCCATTTTTGTGGTAATACTGCAAATAGTTGATTAGAACACTGAACACTGACAATATTAGGTAGAGCAGACATTTCCATATATTTTTGTTAGCTACATGTGTGACATAACTCCACCAGTCCTGTTTATGATATAATTGACCAAGATTATACCTTTTTTCTAAATTTTATCGAAAAATCATTTTTTAATCAATTAGTATATTTGACTTTAACCACAATATTTGCTGTATTATTCGTTCTTTCTATTCTGGTGGATTAAACTGAAATTTCAATGAACGTTCTATGGCTTCTTTTAAAAAAAGCGATATTTTGGAGATTATTTCATTTTCAAATAACCAAAAGTGAGAGGTTGTAATCTGATTAAAGGGAAAATGCCATTATTGAACATGGGGTGAGACATTCTTACTAATTTGCTAGAGAACCAGTTCAGATTTAAGTATAACTTTTGTATGACTGACAGCTTTAGTGAGATGTCTAATGCTTTAATATTTAATAATTGCTGCCCTCATATTCATTATATACAGTTGAAGTCAGAACTTGTTTTTCAACCACTCCACAAATGTATTGTTTACAAACTATAGTTTTGGCAAGTCGGTTAGGATATCTACTTTGTGCATGACACAAGTCATTTTTACAACAATTGTTTAATAGCTAACATTTTGATGGTAATAATAAATAGATATGTCGATAGTTGACAACCTTGTTTTACACCCCTTGACAGTTTAAAACTTTCTGAGAAGTATCCATTATTTACTATTTTATACCTAGTGTTACTATACATAACTTTAACACATTTTATAAGAGATAATCTGAAATTGAAAAGTTCCAGGCATTTAAATATAAACTCCAGTTGTACTTGATCAAAAGCCTTTTCAATATCAGCTATGAATAGCAGACCTGATTTCCCAGATTTGTCATGGTGTTCTATTGTTTCTAGTACTTGCCTTATATTATCTTCAATGTATCGTCCATGTAAAAAACCTGTCTGAATAGAATGAATAATGTACGACAATACCTTTTTAATTCTAAGCACTATGCATTTTGCTATACTTTTTAAAAAATGGACTGGATCTTTATATTTACCACTTGGATCCTGTTTCAGTAATAATGAAATAAGAACATATTGTTGAGTGTGAAATTCTACAATTTATAGGAGTTAAAACATGCTAATAACGGTTCTCTGAGAATATCTATTTTTTGGGTGGTATACCTCAACTGGTATACCATCCAGCCCTGGAGTTTTCCAGGACTTAAAGGCTTTAATTGCATCACTAAGTTCCTCCTCTCTAATTTGGCCTTAACATGAGTCTTTCTGTACAGCTGTTCATTTCACAAAATTAATAGAAAAAAAATCCATACAATTAGCTTCGGTTAGGGGAGATGCAGGAGACTGAAACTGAAACATATGCTTAAAGTACTTTGCTTCCTCTTTCATAATATTGTTTTGTAAATCATGGGTGACAGTAATTTGTAACAAGTTTCAGTAAAATCTTTTTGGTAGCATTTCTATGTTGAAGATTTAAAAAATAATTTGGCTTTTTTCTCCCATATTCCATCCAGTTAGCTTTATTTTTTATCATATTTTACACTTGATCATTATTGAATAAGTTCCTCAATAACTTATTCTGAGCGTCTATGGTACAGTTGTTATTGCTATATATGTGCTCTGTTATTCCTTCCATTTCCTTTGTTAATATGGACTCTTTTGCCCTAAATTGCTTTTGTTTTAGAGATGAGTACTGAATTGCATGGCCTCTATAAAGGTACATTTGCCACGACTCCTACCGAAGGTGGCTCCCCTTCCCGTTCGGGTGGCGCTTGGTGGTCGTCGTCACCGGCCTACTAGCTGCCACTGATTCTTTCCTCCCCTTCCTTGTATGTTTATTGGTTACACCTGTTGTGTATTTGCTGATTGGTTGGGCTCTATTAGTCAGCCGGCCCGCCTGCTCTTTGTGCGGGATTGTTTTGTGTAACTTGTGTCCACGTCTGTGGGTTACATGTTTCCCATTTCGTGGGTTTTGCTGGACAGTTTAAGTCCCCGTGTTTGGGGCGTTTGTTTTGTTATACGCCCTGTGTTTTCGTGGGGTTGGCTTATGTTCGCCGTTTTGTGCATTAATTTAGCACTACCCTGAACTCTCTGCTTCCTGCACCTGACTTCTCAACCACTCCACCCAGAACGTTACAACATTTAAAAATGTCCCATACAATAAGGGGATCTGCTGTACCTATGTTATGTCGGGAAAAGTCTGTTATAAATGACTCTGTCCTAATTAAAAGCAAGTTATCCTCAAATAGGCTTGATGAGATTTCCAATATCCTCGCCCACGTGGAAATTCTGTAAGAGTAATATATATGCCAATTATGTGATGGTCCGACCGCATTCTGTCCCCTATTAGCACTTTTGTTAAACTTTTGACGAGAATGACATAAGAAAGTAGTCAAGACAACTATCTTGACTGACCCTCTGCCATGTATATCTCACTAGGTCAGGATATTTAAGCCTCCATATATCCACTAGTTCCAGTATATCCATGACATTCATGATTTCTTTAAGAGCATGAGGATGACAGATTGTAGTATGATTTCCTTTATGGTCCATTGAGGTATTTAAACCTTTTTATAATCTCCTACCACAATAATAGAGTCTTGCATTGCTTGTAGGTTTGATAAATTATTATAGATATTTCCAAAGAAGCATGGATCAATAATTACTTGGAACGTATAGGTTAATAAAGCCATAACTGTTTATGGTCCAGTAACATATTTAAAATCATCCATCTACCTTTAGGATCTGTTTGTCTTTCCTGGTTGAGGGTTGACGAGAGATCAACTGTGTTGATCAACAGTGTTGCTGTAATGAAAATTCCAGATGATCTGCAAAATATTGAAGAATCTACCATATGAAATATTTTTTGATTTTTTTGGTTACTAGATGATTCCATATGTGTTATTTCATAGTTTTATATGTTCACTAATATTCTACAATATAGAAAATAGTAAAAAATAAGAAAAACCCTTGAATGAGAAGGTGTGTCCAAACTTTTGACTGGTTGTATCTCTTGCTGTATTTCTCTCTTTCACACACACACACACACACACACACACACACACACACACACACACACACACACACACACACACACACACACACACACACACACACACACACACACACACACACACACACCTCTCCTCCTCTCTGTACACTGGTTTCCTGGGCAGACTCAGGACCTCAAACCCCCGGTGCTCATAGGATATTGTGTGCATGCCTGGCCCCACAAAGACCTCCATTCAGCCGCCCTCATGCTTGACCTCTTGGGGGTCAGTGCTCTGCTTTGTGCCCCGCGACCCCACCGCGACCTGTGGTCACCCCCAGAGGTCAGGAGGTCAAATCCAGATGCCTGTGTCTAATTTCACCCGACTGGGTTATCCTCCCAAATCTGCCCTGAAATGTGCCCTCTGAAAAATTCCCCCAACTACAACTGCAGCCCATGTACCTTGTCCTGCCTTTGCCAGTCTTGCCAAGGCAACTACCCTCGATATCTGCTCGCACCTACCAGCCTCATTGCACACACACACACACACACACACACACACACACACACACACACACACACACACACACACACACACACACACCAGCCCTATCCCAACCCAGGTCATGGACCTGCCTTGAGGGATTAGGTGTGGACAGACAGGACCCTCCAGCCAATCAACCAGTCTGTCACATTGATTTTGAGGGGTCACTGGAGCACAATGTCCAGGCTTTTCCTGTCTTAACCTCCCCTACCTCCCTGACGCACACACACACACATGCTCGCACATTCTCACAGACACACACTCACTCACTCACACTTGCTCTCTCTCCCCTTCTCTCCCACCCCCCAAAGCTCCATCGGATCCCTGCCTCTCAAATCCCCTTCCCCTTCCCCAGAGACCAGAGCCCAAGCTGGGGTAAAGTGGTCAGGTCATTCCCCTCCCCTGGTCCCCCACCATTTTAGCCAGACAACAAAATAACCACCTCAACAGAGCTAAGGCTCAGGGTGGATGTTAACCTTAACCGAACTGACCCATAATCAGTTTACCCTCCCCCAATCGTAACCGTAACATTAGGAAGAAACACACAAAATGTACCTTGAATCCGCATCTAGGGAACCTAGTAGAAACCTCTTTCAGAGTCAGGATTCTATTGCCCTGATTCCAGCTCCCACATCAACCATTCCTGTTTTCCCGTCCGCCTGGAGTCTCTAAGGGATTTAGAAAAACAGAACATAATGGATGTCATCTGTATGTTTGTCGCTTTCACTTAATTTGGGACGAGTTGTGGCTGTGTGTTTGTGATGATAACAAAGTCTCTACTGTAGGCCTATCTCTGCCTGCACTTTGTAAATAGAAAGTAATTATGAAAAATGGCTACACCATGATCATGTGACAAATTTGTAATTTCTCGGATGTTATACACTAACTGAAAAATGCCAGTCATTCGTAACATGAACCTGGAGTTTTTTTTTCAAGTTGTCACGGCTGCTTAAAGGCAATTAATGTATTGCATCTTGGGACACTACCCTTTTAAAATGCAGTAACACGCCTGGCCGCTAGAGGGCATCTAAGCCTTCCAAATGCATCACGAGACACAGTTGTTATACTTTGATTGTTGTATTGTCAGGAGTTATCGAGCGAGATTCATACTTCCTGGTCAAGCATTCAGGAAAAAGTGATTTTCGAAGCTTTTGTAGTCGTCTGATTCATGGTAAATATATAAAATGTTATGTGATGGATATACATTTATAACGCTATTTTCCAACACAGCGGATCAAAGTAGAATAATCACCGATGATAACATAGCTAATACGATAGCTACGTACGGTTAACCAGTTTTTGTAACAACAGTTCGATTTCCTTTCAGTTGTTAAACTGTCCTTTTAAACGCACATGCACCATGCAGATGAACGTACTTTATTTAATCGAAATGTCTCATACATATTTTAGCTGAATGATCTCGTTTGCCTGATCTGATCGGTAGATGCAGTGATGTTTTGTTGTTGTTTCTCCAAGTTCGCTAGCCTACAAGCGTCATGTCACAAACACTTGAGGGATACGTTTTGGAAAAAGCAAACCAGTCACCGGATTCAACTACTGTCATCATCGCAACTTGGACCAGATAACGGCCGCCACTGCTAGCGATTTCGTGTTCTCAACGTAGCTAGCTAGTTCGGTGAACGGTTTTGGGTGGTGAAAAACATCAAACCGTGCAAAATGACGGTGGCGGATTCAAACTGGGGTTTGATCACGAACGTGGTCAACAGCATCGTTGGAGTGAGCGTGCTGACCATGCCTTTCTGTTTCAAACAGGTACCGCTATCTCACACCGGCAAACGACTATTCCTATAGCAGATCTAGTTTTTTATAGTGTGTATAACTTATTTGTGAACTCACAATAACCTACTGGTGTGACATATGACAGTGAATAAGGCACCATATGTTCCGTGTTTACCTTTCCACGCGTCCTAACAGGTGTAATATACAGGCTGTGGATCCATTTTTTTTTCTTATGTTAACACCTTTGTATTGAATTGCCCCTTTAGTCCCTCATCATGCACCTGTCAATATGAAATGTGTATGACAGATTGCCTTATTTGCTGAGAGTTTTGACATCTCCCTCTCTGCTTCTCTCTAGTGTGGGATAGTGCTGGGAACTCTGTTGCTGTTCTTTTGTTCGTGGATGACTCACAAGTCATGTATGTTTCTGGTCTACACAGCCAGCAGCACCAAACGCAGGACCTATGCTGGCCTAGCTTTCCATGCCTACGGCAAACCAGGCAAAACACTGGTGGAGACCAGGTATGTGTCCTTTCCTTTGAGAGACAATGCTTTTGCAATTAGGGCTGTCCCTGAATAAAAACAGACAGCCAAGAATTGTCTGTTCTTTTGACATTTTTAAACGTGTATTTTCCATATATTAACACATCCAATGTGTTTTAATCAAATCAAAATCAATTCAACTATATTCACTGAGCTTGTTTGATGTATTAAGCACCTGGTTTGATTAAATCATTAAGACACAAATGACTAGAGGGAGTCCGACCAGCAAATGATTTGATTGTGCCGGACCGGGCTCAGACTTGCTGTGCTGAACATCAACAGTATTTATAGTGTTGTCTCTCTCCTCCCTGCTGCAGTGACAACCACATAACATCAACAGTGTTTCTAGTGTTGTCTCTCTCCTCCCTGCTGCAGCGATCACCACATAACATCAACAGTGTTTCTAGTGTTGTCTCTCTCCTCCCTGCTGCAGTGACAACCACAGAACATCAACAGTGTTTCTAGTGTTCTCTCTCCTCCCTGCTGCAGCGTCAACCACAGAACATCAACAGTATTTATAGTGTTGTCTCTCTCCTCCCTGCTGCAGCGACCACCACAGAACATCAACAGTGTCTATAGTGTTGTCTCTCTCCTCCCTGCTGCAGCGACCACCACAGAACATCAACAGTGTTTATAGTGTTGTCTCTCTCCTCCCTGCTGCAGTGACAACCACAGAACATCAACAGTGTTTATAGTGTTGTCTCTCTCCTCCCTGCTGCAGCGACCACCACAGAACATCAACAGTGTTTATAGTGTTGTCTCTCTCCTCCTTCCTGCTGCAGCGACCACCACAGAACATCAACAGTGTTTATAGTGTTGTCTCTCTCTCCTCCCTGCTGCAGTGACCACCACAGAACATCAACAGTGTTTCTAGTGTTGTCTCTCTCTCCTCTCTGCAGTGACCACCACAGAACATCAACAGTGTTTATAGTGTTGTCTCTCTCTCCTCCCTGCTGCAGCGACCACCACAGAACATCAACAGTGTTTATAGTGTTGTCTCTCTCCTCCCTGCTGCAGCGACCACCACAGAACATCAACAGTGTTTATAGTGTTCTCTCTCTCCTCTCCGCAGCGACCACCACAGAACATCAACAGTGTTTATAGTGTTGTCTCTCTCTCCTCCCTGCTGCAGCGACCACCACAGAACATCAACAGTGTTTATAGTGTTGTCTCTCTCCTCCCTGCTGCAGCGATCACCACAGAACATCAACAGTGTTTATAGTGTTGTCGCTCTCCTCTCTGCTGCAGTGACCACCACAGAACATCAACAGTGTTTATAGTGTTGTCTCTCTCTCCTCCCTGCTGCAGCGACCACCACAGAACATCAACAGTGTTTATAGTGTTGTCTCTCTCTCCTCCCTGCTGCAGCGATCACCACAGAACATCAACAGTGTTTATAGTGTTGTCTCTCTCTCCTCCCTGCTGCAGCGATCACCACAGAACATCAACAGTGTTTATAGTGTTGTCTCTCTCCTCCCTGCTGCAGCGACAACCACAGAACATCAACAGTGTTTATAGTGTTGTCTCTCTCTCCTCCCTGCTGCAGCGATCACCACAGAACATCAACAGTGTTTATAGTGTTGTCTCTCTCTCCTCTCCGCAGCGACCACCACAGAACATCAACAGTGTTTATAGTGTTGTCTCTCTCCTCCCTGCTGCAGTGACAACCACAGAACATCAACAGTGTTTATAGTGTTGTCTCTCTCTCCTCCCTGCTGCTGCGATCACCACAGAACATCAACAGTGTTTATAGTGTTGTCTCTCTCCTCCCTGCTGCAGTGACAACCACAGAACATCAACAGTGTTTATAGTGTTGTCTCTCTCCTCCCTGCTGCAGCGACCACCACAGAACATCAACAGTGTTTATAGTGTTGTCTCTCTCCTCCCTGCTGCAGTGACAACCACAGAACATCAACAGTGTTTATAGTGTTGTCTCTCTCTCCTCCCTGCTGCAGCGATCACCACAGAACATCAACAGTGTTTATAGTGTTGTCTCTCTCTCCTCTCTGCAGCGACCACCACAGAACATCAACAGTGTTTATAGTGTTCTCTCTCCTCCCTGCTGCAGTGACAACCACAGAACATCAACAGTGTTTATAGTGTTGTCTCTCTCCTCCCTGCTGCAGCGACCACCACAGAACATCAACAGACACTCTAATGTTCTTGTCCTCTTGCTCAGTTGTGCATCGGGGCCTCCCACTCTTTCTATTCTTGTTAGAGCCAGTTTGTGTTGTTCTGTGAAGGGAGTATTACACAGCGTTGTAAGAGATCTTCAGTTAGTTGGCAATTTCTCGCATGGAATAGCCTTCATTTCTCAGAACAGGAATAGACAGACGAGTTTCAGAAGAAAGGTCTTTGTTTCTGGCCAATTTGAGCCAATAATCAAGCGCCAGATATCAGCATTTATATCTAGTCTAAAGAAGGCCAGTTTTATTGCTTCTTTAATCAGCTGTGCTAACATAATTGCAAAAGTGTTTTCTAAAGATCCATTAGCCTTTTTAAAATGATAAACTTGGATTAACTAACACAACGTTCCATTGGAACACCTCTCTGTACGCCTGTACGTCAATTTCTAAGTGACCCCAATCTTTTGAACAGTTGTGTGTGTGTAATATATATTATATTTATATATTATATGTATTGCTACTGCTCAACAAAATGAATCTAATCTCGGTCGACCAACAGCCTGTTGACCAGAGGTGAATTTATTAAACCTATTGCGGTGAAAAGTGTTTTGTTAGGGGCTCTCCTCAAACAATAGCATGGCTATTAGCATTAGCATAGCATTTCGCAGTAATAGCTACTGTAAGTTTGACAGTGCAGATATATTAACAAGAATTTAATCTTTTAGCCGGAATAAGACACGTATGGGTACCAACATTTGTGTCATGATCGCAGATTTTAGAGAAACAACAAGGCGCAGCATGACTTACAACTGTCCCGTTGATGGGACGCCTATCCCTAAGTTAAATGGAAGAAGTTTGGAATCTTCCTAGAGACTTTTGCTCAAGCTGGCCGCCCGGCCAAACTGAGCAATCGGGGAGAACCCAATGGTCACGCTGACAGAGCTCCAGAGTTCCTCTGTGAAGATGGGAGATCTTTCCAGAAGGACAACCATCTCTAAAGCATGCCACCAATCAGGTCTTTATGGTAGTGGCCAGACGGAAGCCACTCCTCAGTAAAAGGCACATGACAGCCTGCTTGGAGTTTGCCAGAAGGCACCTAAAGGAATCTCAGACAATGAGAAACAAGATTCTCCGGTCTAATGAAACCAAGATTGAACACTTTGGCCTGAATTGCAATTGTAACGCCTGGAGAAAACCTGGCACCATCCCTATGGTGGTGGCAGCATCGTGTTGTGGGGATGGTTTTCAGTGGCAGGGACTGGGAGACAAGTCAGGATTGAGGGAAAGATGAACGGTGCAAAGTACAGAGGGATCCTTGAGAAAAACCTGCTGCAGAGTGCTCAGGACCTCCGACTGGGCGAAGGTTCACCTTCCAACAGGACAACGACCCTAAGCACACAGCCAAGACAACGCAGGAGTGGCTTCGGGACAAGTCTCTGAACATCCTTGAATGGCCCAGCCAGAACCTGGACTTGAACCCGATCGAACATCTCTGGAGAGACCTGAAAATAGCTGTGCAGCAATGCTCCCAATCCAACCTGACAGAGATTGAGAGGATATGCAGAGAAGAATGGGAGAAACTCCCCCAAATACAGGTGTGCCAAGCTTGTGGCGTCATACCCAAGAAGACTCAAGGCTGTAATCGCTGCCAAAGGTGCTTCAACAAAGTAAAGGGTCTGAATACTCATGTACATGTGATATTTCAGGGCCTCCCGAGTGACGCAGTGGTCTAAGACACTGCATCGCAGTGCTAGTTGTTACACTAGAGATCCTTGTTCGAATGCAGGCTCTGTCACAGCCGGCAGCGACTGGGAACCCATTGGGGTGGCGCCCAATTGGCCAAGCGAGGTCCAGTTAGGGGAGGGTTTGGCCTGCAGGGATGTTCCTGTGTCATCGCACACTAGCGACTACTGTGGCGGGTCGGGCGCAAGGCACGCTGACATGGTCGCCAGGTTTACGTTGTTTCCTCTGACACATTGGTGCGGCTAGCTTCCGGGTTAAGCGAGCGTTGTGTCAAGAAGAAGTGCGGCTCGGCTGGGTTGTGTTTCGGAGGACACACGGTTCTTGACTTTCGTCTCTCCTGTGTCCATACGGGAGTTGCAGCGATGAGACAGTACTGTAACTACCAATTGGATACCGTGAAATTGGGGGGGAAAAAGTTGTGTAAAAAGAAAAGAAAAAAAATATTTCATTTTTATATATATATATATATATATATATATATATATACATTTGCAAAAATGTATAAAAACCTGCCATTGTGGGGTATTGTGTGTAGATTGATTACATTTTTTTCTTCCCCTTCATCAATTTTAGAATAAGGCTGTAACGTAACAAAAGGTGGAAAACATTGAGGGGTCTGAATGCACTGTATATCTTGTGTCTTTAGAGCCTCGCTATTGTCTGAATGTCTCTCTCACTTCGTCCCCTCTCTCTCCTGGTCTCTCTTTCTCTCTACAGTATGATAGGTCTGATGTTGGGGACCTGTATTGCCTTCTATGTCGTCATCGCTGACCTGGGCTCTAATTTCTTTGCCCAGTTGTTGGGCCTACCGGTAGGAGTCATGAGTTTTGAGTTACAGAATACAATCAGAGAATAGAACCAGAGAATACAATCCCTTTTTCCGTAACCTAGTTTACATATGAACAGCACATCATAAATCACCTTCATATAGACAAATTAGAATGTCATCATAAACAATACATAAACATTCATAAATGCTCTGATTGGATGTACACTCTCAGAACTGATCGTGTGATATGATTGGTCTGATTAGTTTCCTGTCCCACCCTCCCCAGGGCTGCGTTCAGCACCAAAAAAAATTTATTTGTTCAATTAAACGGAAACGGTGCTGTACTTAACTACCAGTTGAAAAACTGGGAGGTTGTTGGTTGGGGAACGCTGCAATTTACATACTTCACTCATTACTTTAAGCCATGCCTGGCCACACCCAGCCATCACCCAGCCACACCCCGCCATCACCAAGGCACACCCAACAAAAGGAGCAATAATACCTCAGTCTATTCAAGAATGTACAAGAGGTTTTGGGGAAATGTGTCGTTCAGTACAAACCGTTCCACAACGTAGCAAACATTCAATTGAACATTTCCACGTACTGTTGCTGATTGGTTTGAACTGACTGTATATGTGATAGGATTGGTTAGAGCTTGTGTCCCGCCCTCTGCAGGTGTCATTTGGTTTCCGTGTGCTGCTGCTGATGGCGGTGTCTCTGTTCATCGTGCTGCCTCTCAGTCTGCTGAGGAACATGATGTCCTCTATCCAGTCCTTCTCTGCCATGGCCCTCATGTTCTACACGTTCTTCATGTTCACGGTGAGACCAAAACCACAGCGGGGAACGGGTAGGGGTACAGGACTGCCTGGTGTAAAAGAGTCCTGTTCAGATGGGGTAAATGTTCAGAGTTTTACTTCCATTTCTGTAACTCAATAGATTACTCATTCTTTCTAATACCAAGTTTGATGATGTGTGTTAACTTTCTTATCCTGTTTCACACTGACAGAATAAGGGATGTGGACAGTGTGACTCCCTTGCATTTTTTTTGAGGTCATTGTGAAATGAATTGAGGTTGGGAGTGTTATTGTTGTTAATTTTGTTGTCGCAGTCTATTTCTGTAGTGTTTTGCACTGCTTACACAGTTAGCCTTTAGCACTGCTACTGTAGTATAGTATAGCCTCGTAGTGCTATAATGTGCTCTGCCCCAACCTCCTGTAGTAAAACCATGACATCTCTACTGAACACCACTGTGAGTTGGAATACTGTGGTGTCTGGGATTAGAACCAGACCCAGTCTTGGCCCCGACCACCGCCCACCCTGGTCCAGACCACTAACCCTCTAACTGTGATGTATCTTCCTTCCTCTCCTCCTTCCTTCTCTCTCTCACTGTCGTTCCTGACTCCCTCCCTTCCTTGCCGACACCTCCTTTCCAATTCTCTCTACCTTCCTGTCTGTGACTGTTTCTCTCTACCTTCCTGTCTGTGACTGTTTCTCTCTACCTTCCTGTCTGTGACTGTTTCTCTCTACCTTCCTGTCTGTGACTGTTTCTCTCTACCTTCCTGTCTGTGACTGTTTCTCTCTACCTTCCTGTCTGTGACTGTTTCTCTCTACCTTACTCTCTGTGACTGTTTCTCTCTACCTTACTCTCTGTGACTGTTTCTCTCTACCTTCCTCTCTTATGTTGCTGCTGGCTGCTGTAGATAGTCATGTCTTCTCTGCGTTACGGCCTGATCTCAGGCTCCTGGTTCGAGCATGTTCATCTGTGGCGGGTCAGGGGCGTCATACAGTGCCTGCCCATTATCGCCACCACCTTCTGCTGTCACCCGTAAGTATCCATGGAAAGGACCCTTGAACTTCGACCTGGGGGAAGCTATCAACTCCAACGCTAAGGGGAAGAAATTCAACTCTCCCCCACTAATAGCCTCCTCCCTCTTAATCTCCAGTCCTCGCATTTCCATTTCCTGTCCCCTCTTCAAAGTTACTCTTTAGGTTGTTTGTGTTTCTGGTGTCTATGGTTGGGAGGGGTTTAATGGGGTTTACAGTTGTTGCTCAACCTCTGCCCCCCTCAACTACCATTTTCTGATGTGGAGGATGCTCTTGAAGCTCTCTCTCTCTGGTCCTCTGGAGCTCAATATGGGAAGCAGATACACACCGTAAATGCCGTACCGATCAAAACATCTGCCCCTCAGAAATATATACAGTGGGGCAAAAAAGTATTTAGTCAGCAACCAATTGTGCAAGTTCTCCCACTTAAAATGATGAGAGGCCTGCAATTTTCATCATAGGTACACTTCAACAATGACAGACAAAATGAGAGAGAAAAAATCCAGAAAATCACATTGTAGGATTTTTAATGAATTTATTTGCAAATTATGGTGGAAAATAAGTATTTGGTCACCTACAAACAAGCAAGATTTCTGGCTCTCACAGACCTGTAACTTCTTCTTTAAGAGGCTCCTCTGTCCTCCACTTGTTACCTGTATTAATGGCACCTGTTTGAACTTGTTATCAGTATAAAAGACACCTGTCCACAACCTTAAACAGTCACACTCCAAACTCCACTATGGCCAAGACCAAAGAGCTGTCAAAGGACATTAGAAACAAAATTGTAGACCTGCACCAGGCTGGGAAGACTGAATCTGCAATAGGTAAGCAGCTTGGTTTGAAGAAATCAACTGTGGGAGCAATTATTAGGAAATGGAAGACATACAAGACCACTGATAATCTCCCTCGATCTGGGGCTCCGCTCAAGATCTCACCCCGTGGGGTCAAAATGATCACAAGAACGGTGAGCAAAAATCCCAGAACCACACGGGGGGACCTAGTGAATGACCTGCAGAGAGCTGGGACCAAAGTAACAAAGCCTACCATCAGTAACATACTACGCCGCCAGGGACTCAAATCCTGCAGTGCCAGACGTGTCCCCCTGCTTAAGCCAGTACATGTCCAGGCCCGTCTGAAGTTTGCTAGAGAGCATTTGTATGATCCAGAAGAAGATTGGGAGAATGTCATATGGTCAGATGAAACCAAAATAGAACATTTTGTTAAAAACACAACTCGTCGTGTTTGTAGGACAAAGAATGCGGAGTTGCATCCAAAGAACACCATACCTACTGTGAAGCATGGGGGGTGGAAACATCAAGCTTTGGGGCTGTTTTTCTGCAAAGGGTCCAGGACGACTGATCCGTATAAAGGAAAGAATGAATGTGGCCATTTTGTGTGAAAACATCCTTCCATCAGCAAGGGCATTGAAGATGAAACGTGGCTGGGTCTTTCAGCATGACAATGATCCCAAACACACCGCCCGGGCAACGAAGGAGCTGCTTCGTAAGAAGCATTTCAAGGTCCTGGAGTGGCCAAGCCAGTCTCCAGATCTCAACCCCATAGAAAATCTTTGGAGGGAGTTGAAAGTCTGTGTTGCTTAGCAACAGCCCCAAAACATCACTGCTCTAGAGGAGATCTGCATGGAGGAATGGGCCAAAATACCAGCAACAGTGTGTGAAAACCTTGTGAAGACTTACAGAAAACATTTGACCTCCGTCATTGCCAACAAAGGGTATATAACAAAGTATTGAGAAACTTTTGTTATTGACCAAATACTTATTTTCCACCATAATTTGCAAATAAATTCATTAAAAATCCTACAAGGTGATTTTCTGGATTTTGTTTTCTGATTTTGTCTGTCATAGTTGAAGTGATGAAAATTACAGGCCTCATCTTTTTAAGTGGGAGAACTTGCACAATTGGTGGCTGACTAAATACTTTTTTGCTCCACTGTATTTCATTTCTTGATCAGTCTTAACATTCTGCGTTATAGTTTTTAGGGCTGCACGATATGGGCAAAAAAATCCAATATCGATTTGGGTAAACCGTTGGAATCCTATAAATAGAATGATCATTCTAATTTTCTGGTTGGAATACGGTTTGGCATGACGGCGAATGGAAAAAGTAAGGGAGGAGATGTTTGTGACAGAGTAGGAACCGAATGGTTGGTCAGTGTTTCCCATGTGACCCTTATTAGATGTGTATATACACTGAGTGTACAAAACATTATGCTCTTTCCTTGACAGACTGACCAGGTGAATCCAGGCAAAAGCTATGATTCCTTATTGATGTCACTTGTTAAATCCACTTCAATCAGTGTAGATGAGACTGTTTAAAGAAGGATTTTTAAGCCTTGAGACATGGATTGTGTATGTGTGCCATTCAGAGGGTGAATGGGCAAGACAAAAGATTAACGTGCCTTTGAATGGGGTATGGTAGTAGGTGCCAGGCGCACCGGTTTGTGTCAAGAACTGCAACGCTGCTGGGTTTTTCACGCTCAACAGTTTCCCGTGTGTATCAAGAATGGTCCACCACCCAAAAGGACATCCAGCCAACTTGACAACTGAGGGAAGCATTGGAGTCAACACGGACCAACTCAACATTAGGGAGATGGTCTTAATGTTTTGTATACTCCGTGTACATGGGTACATTCAGACAAAGATTTTCCTTTTCCTATCTGATGAAGAACAAGCTGTTGCACAAACAATGCTGTTATATTCCACCACTGGTATCGGCCTGTAGTAGAGGAAGAGTTTTCTAGCAAGATTTACCCCATCTCAGTGGATTTAGCATCATTTTTTAACCTTTATTTAACTTGGCAAGTCAGTTTAAAAAAAAAATCTTATTTACAATGATGGCCAAACCCGGATGACACTGGGCCAAATGTGCACCGCCCTATGGGACTCCCAATCACGGCCGGATGTGATACAGCCTGGATTCGAACCAGGGACTGTAGTGACGCCTCTTGCACTGAGATGCAGTGCCTTAGACCGCTGCGCCACTCGGGAGCCCAAGCATTAGGGACGAACAAACTCTTTAGTCATAGTTGGTCTTAGCAATCTGCAAATAACTAGTGCTTTTCAAAGGGCAGGTTACACAAACAAACAGTATAATATAGAAAACGTGTATTTATATTAAGAAGCGAAGTGGAAAGCTGCATCGTTCTTGTTTGGAACAATCTGTTGACTGCATTATGTTGTTGGTCAATGCATGCAAAGTGAATCTGGAGCACAAGGCACTTCCTGCTTGAGTGACAGCGAGAGAACTCTGTCAACTGTAGCAATAAATCAAAGTAAAGAGAAATGGGTGTTACAGATGGCTGTTTGGTAATATCGCAGCCTCTTGTCATACGGATATTGCGCATGTCAATCCCGATTTTAAAATTAAATGAATTGTGCAGCCCGTACTAACTGGGCATTGGGCTTGTGTAAATCTCTAACAGGTCAGAGACGATGATTCTGATATTGTCACAGCATTATTAGAGCAGGAGCAAAATTGTTTTTATCAGCATGGCGTCGTCTGTCTGTTTTTTTGTTCAAATTTATTTTCTCCAGTTCTTCCCCTTTTCATTCTTTCACTCATGATCAGACAGGCCCTCAGCTTCTCTCCTCCTCCTCTTTTGGATTCATGCCGTAACCCCCCCTCCCTCCCCCCCTCAGATGCTGCTGTCCTCATTCAAACACGGGCTCCTCAGTGGCTTTTGGCTGGGGCGGGTCAGTATGGTGCGTTGGGACGGCATCTTTTGCTGCCTCCCTATCTGTGGCATGGCCTTCGCCTGTTAGTCGTAAGTACCTCCCAGTCCCTCTCCTCCCTTCCAGCGCATTAGTACGAATCGTATCCCGTAGCACGTATTGTATCCTGGTCCCTGAAAGGGTGATATGATAGGGGTTGTGTTCATTAGGCATAAAAATGGGAGACACCGCCTTTTTTCAAATGGAGGGGTACCTACCTACCATTACGTCTTTAAAAGGTCCTGTTTTGTGCCAATTGAACATGACCTAGGTTGAAGATAATAAAGGTTAGGACAAGATATGATTCCATGTGGAAGATTTTTGAGAAGTAAAAAGATTCCTGGGACCAGCACCGCAGCGAACTACCAGCACCGCAGCGAACTACCAGCACCGCAGCGAACTACCAGCACCGCAGCGAACTACCAGCACCGCAGCGAACTACCAGCACCGCAGCGAACTACCAGCACCGCAGCGAACTACCAGCACCGCAGCGAACTACCAGCACCGCAGCGAACTACCAGCACCGCAGCGAACTACCAGCACCGCAGCGAACTACCAGCACCGCAGCGAACTACCAGCACCGCAGCGAACTACCAGCACCGCAGCGAACTACCAGCATAGCTAAACCAATTGTTGCAAAGTGTTATGGGATATTAGAACCCTCTTGTCTTTACCTTTTGTCTTCTTCAA
This sequence comes from Oncorhynchus masou masou, assembly GCF_036934945.1. NCBI lineage: Eukaryota > Metazoa > Chordata > Actinopteri > Salmoniformes > Salmonidae > Oncorhynchus > Oncorhynchus masou. Next base: position 26,055,718 of record NC_088235.1, on the reverse strand, counting down.
CCTAGAACATGACCAGGATGTAGAGACAGAACAATAATGGGTAAAATGGACTTGATAGTTCAGGTGGTGATCCATGCTGCACCTAATATGTTGAAATGTGCTAGTGACTGTAACTGTGCTGTTGGCAACAATTTAATTTAAAAAAATGTGCAGACGTTTACTGACACTGGCCATATTCAACGGGTGTTGCACATTCTTAAATTCATCAGTTATTCTGCTCTCTGGCACACTCAGATGAGAGTCCTCTGAAATTGGAGTAGATAGCCAGAGTATATAGCCAGAGTGAATTTGCGATTGCACCCCAAGGCTATAGGGGTGGCTAGTCTGCAAGGGGATGGAGACAGAGTTTTTGGGTGGAGAGTTAGGGTGATGTTTGTAGGGGAGTTTGCTGATTTGCTGTTGCACTTTCACAGCTTCACGCTTAACCAATTGGCTTCTTCATTCCCTGTCCTTCCACCAGTTACTGCTACTTCTGGACACAGTGCTGTAAGTGGATCTGTCTAACAAAGTGCAGAATATTGTTTCGGTATGAATTTCAAGAGCTGCATTCTCGCCCCGGAAAATCTATTTTTTTATTACAACGTCATAGTTTGCTGGTTAGTTTGGCTGTTGAAGAGAAGCCTGAATATGAGATGTTGATTGGAGATCCTGAGAAGCAAAGTCTCCCCCCTCTACGGCATAATCCACCCATTCCTCTATCCCTCCCACCATCCATCCCTCCTCCTTCACCTCCATCTGGATGCTCTGTCGCTGCCTCCTCTCTTCTGTCATCCCCGTGGTGCCTTAGCTGCAGAGGGGAAGGGGTGGGGATTCTGGTTGTGGTTAGGGGTGTGTTGGGGTTGGACTGAGTTGTGATTTTGGGGTTAACTTAGTTTGGGACGCGCACTGGAGGTTTGCATGTATGAAGTGTCTTTTTAAGGAGTTGTATGTGAGTATGGAGGTGCCTGGGTGAGGTAGGTGTTGGATGGGTGAGGCTGACTGGTGCTGGAACGAGGCTTTAATAATTATCTCACCGAGGTAACACTGCTCTCGTGTGTGTGTGTGTGTGTGTGTGTGTGAGAGAGAGAGAGCACACTCGTCCCTGTGTGCATGCACGTGTGGGCCTGTCGCAGTCTGGCGGTGATGAGTGGTATATGGCAGGGCCCTCTGGCCAATGGAGAAACAGCGAGCGGAGCTCTGCTCCAGCCAAACCACCAATCAGACCACTGGACGGCGGCCATCTTACGACACACTAATTTAAACAGCTTTCAACACATATGCTTTTTATGACCTTTTTTTAAAGCTGTTTACTTTCAGTTACAACATGATTTAACATCATTATGAACCAACAAGACTATAGAGTTATGAAACTGAGCAGTCATAGAATAGACTAACACTAATGAAAATGTCCCTCTGTGATACTGCTGTGGATTCAAACAAAACAAGATAAGCAATATGAAGACTATGTGTTTAACTCTACCCATGTGCTTGAGTGCTAGTTTCAGTTATCGCTTTCAATTTTACTAGCAGGAATAGCACAAATAAATGTGTATTGAAAGCTGTTTTACAGACCGTATGAACCAAATGAAAAAACATCCATTGGACTATTTTACAGACGGTGTAAACGGAATGAAAAACAATGGAATGCGATCTATTGAGAGAATGTACAGGTTTGAGGTCTAGTTCCAGTAAGCTGTTTGATTTGCCCTCGGCTATAAGATGGAATAGTTTCTGAGTTTAAACAGGCGTCAAGGAAAAGCACCGTTGGGACAGTGCTGCACACTCATAAAAACCACAGAAGGAGAGGGAGAGAATGCAGTAGAGACACAGTAACTGTATTCTCCCTCCCTCTCTCTCTCTCACACACTCTCTCACTCTCACACGAGTAAGTGCAAAAAAGACTGCCAAGAAACTTTGTAATGCTCTAACTCCAGGCTAGCACTAGGTGTAAAGTAGAAGGCCTGTAAGTTCCCCTTTTACAGGCTTGTTTTACAGTGCTGCTGGCCTGTTCTTTAACAGTGCTGCTGGCCTGTTCTTTAACAGTGCTGCTGGCCTGTTCTTTAACAGTGCTGCTGGCCTGTTCTTTAACAGTGCTGCTGGCCTGTTCTTTAACAGTGCTGCTGGCCTGTTCTTTAACAGTGCTGCTGGCCTGTTCTTTAACAGTGCTGCTGGCCTGTTCTTTAACAGTGCTGCTGGCCTGTTCTTTAACAGTGTTGCTCGATGACAGACAGCCCCTTCTCTCTTTGTTTCTCAGAGATAATAACCAGCACTGACATACAGTGCAGTAAAGTGCCCACTCATTCTCACACACACGCACACACTTGTGTCGCACACACACACACACGCACCGTACACACACATCTCTCACACACTCTACCTACCAGATCATGGAAATACAACAGACTTTTTGTGAAATCAGCTGTTCTATACATGACATCTGTTTAGCATGTGTTTTATGTGATATGATACAAATGTTGGGGTGTATTCACTAGAAACCAAACGGTACAAAACAGGGTGGGACCTACCTAAATTTGTTCAATATAAACTCTCATTTTCGTTGAAAATTGTTTCCGTTTTGAGTGCAATCATTGGACAAATGATTTCTCCCCTGATCCTCACTTTTCAATCTAATCATCTATAATGACTAGAGATCTGAACTATCAGACAGAATTCACCTTTTTACCCTCATGGTTTGCCTTGTCTGTCTTGTTCTCTGCCTAGAATATTTTAGATTTTGATCAAATGATTATCTTAAGACCCCTGAAACATTTGATAATCCACAAAGTCTTGACGCTTTACTTTTCTAGTAGCCTATAAATTTTGTCCTGAAACTTGAGCTCTCCGGTCCAGTCTGATGTGGCAGCTGTAGCTTGTGGGCTGGTTGTTTGTTTCCAGGCAGGTGTTGCCTACCTACGACAGTCTGGACGAGCCCTGCATCAAACGCATGAGCACCATCTTCACCACCTCCCTCAACGTCGTTACCACCTTCTACATCACGGTGAGTGGCGCACGCTGATGATGTCACTACCTATCCCGATGTCTTCGCTGCATAGTACAGCACATTGTTGTATACTGCGCGATGGTTTAGGTGTGTGTTACAGTGCCTTCAGTTAGTATTCATACCCATTGACTTATTCCACATTTTGTTGTTACAGCCTGAATTGAAAAAATGATCGTTGTTTTTTTCACCCATCTACACACAATATCCCATAATGACCAAGTGAAAAGATGTTTTTAGAATTTTTTGCACATTTACTGAAAATTAAAAGCATAAATATCTCATTTCCACAAGAGTTCATACATGTTAGAATCACCTTTGTCAGCGATTACAGCTGTGAGTCTTTCTGGGTAAGTCTCTAAGCTTTCCACACCTGGATTGTATAATATGTGCACATTGTTGATCATTGCTAGACAGCCGTTTTCAAGTCTTGCCATAGATTTTTTTAAGCCAATATAAGTCAAAACTGTAACTAGGCCACTCAGGAACATTTAATGTTGTCTTGTTAAACAACTCCAGTGCATATTTGTGTTTTAGGTTATTGTTCTGCTGAAAGTTGAATTTGATTCCCAGTGTCTGTTGGAAAGCAGAATTAACCAAATTTTGCCTGTGCTTAGCTCTATTCCGTTTCCTATGAACCCTTCCATCCTCTCCTCTAGGTGGGATTCTTTGGCTACGTCAGTTTCACGGAGGACATAGCCGGTAACGTTCTGATGAACTTCCCTTCTAACCCGGTGACTATGATGATCCGGGTGGGCTTCATGATGTCAGTGGCGGTGGGCTTTCCCATGATGATACTGCCCTGTAGACAGGCAATCAACACCATGCTGTTCGAACAACAGGTGACTATATACACACATGCAGGTTAATACACACCAACACACACACATACTAGTGATGGGGGGGATCGATACCATTAGATATCGAGATGTATCTTTTTGATGATGTATCTTTTTGACAATATTGCAACAATATTTTTGCGCTAGCTTGTACCTTCATAGCTTAGCTCTGTAGGCCATCTCTTGTCTCTCTGCAGCAGCAATATATTTGGAACATCGAATCGCAGTAAAATCACAGTATCAAATCACAATACATATAGAACCGTGAGAATCGCAATACATATAGAATCGTGAGAATCGCAATACATATAGAATCGTGAGAATCGCAATACATATCATATCGGCACCTAAGTATCGTGATAATATTGTGAGGCTCATGGCAATTCCCAGCCCTAACACGCAAACACACTCACATGTTTATTTTACTGTCTTTGTGGAGACCAAACAATTTATTCCCATTCAAAATTCTATTTTTCCTAAAGCATGAAATTCACTGAGAATTTGAGTGCCAATAGGCACTTAACACAATAGGAGGCCATTCCTTCTCTTGCTTGAATAAAAATACGTACCTGCTGTGTACCGACGAACCTGAAGTTTCTACTTGTAGAATCGCAGTGCTCGGCGGTGGCCGATAACTTGACTTTGAGACAATCAAAGCACCACCACGTGGAGAAGCTGACAGGAGTGACAAGGAAAAGGGGACACGAAGGCCCATTTTCCCGTACAATCCACCCTTTTCATTCGAATCCTTCTAACTTAAACAAAGCTGCATAATACATTTTTTTTTCTAGTGCAAGTTTTTACATCTAGCTAAGGATTTTTGTGCTTAAATAAATATTTTTTTTGTTCGGTTTGATTAAGTGCACTAACTTATTAGTGTTTGAGCTAGCTAGCTAACGTTATCTTGATAACTGAGAAAGGCAGTCGCACACTTCATATGAAGTGAAAGGGGTGGTAAGTGCAGCACAATGCACACAACACTAAATGCTTTACCAAGCTTGCTATCTGGCCACTATAGCAATCACAATTGATTTGTTTGCATGAGCAGCGGCCTGTAGCTGGCTGCCGAAAGTCAATGCGGTGTCTTTACCTAGCTAGCAAGCGTATCATGTTAACAATTTAGCTAACGTAAGCTAACTAGCTAAACATGTATTTATGGGCTGTATGCGATTATGGAGAATTAATTAAATAGTTTATTTGTCATCTTGCTAGCTAGTTATCTAGCTGTGGCCTTTTGGCTAGTATCAACAAAGGCTTTCTATAACCATAGCAACATTAGCGAATCTAACATTTGACTAAACCGTGAAGCAACAGACACGGACATGCATTGCCCAACAATGCTACCGCCACCTTCTGGTTTGGAGTATTTTAACAAGGCTGAGTGGCTGACGACTTCAAGATCTTTGCTGTGTGGACACAAAAGAGATTGACTGCTGACACTCTATTCAGAGGTGCTAAGTACTGTCGGCAGGCAAACGTTTGACAATCCCACCGGTGTGTCTGAGCTATAAACCTAATCCTAAACCGAAACCCTAACTGTAATTGTAACCTGAACTCTGAATCTAACCCCCAAACCCAAAATAGTCTGTTTCCTTGTGGGGACCCACTGTTGTCCTTGTTTTACTATCTGGTCCCCACAAGGAAAGTAAATCCAAACACACGGAGACACACTGTGAACAGTGATATGATATTATAATGACCTAACCTGGAAGAGCTTTACTGTACAACACTGTTATAATGAATCTTTCTCTCTCCCCTCTTTTTGTCCCTCAGCAGAAGGATGGGACGTTTACTGCAGGGGGGTACATGCCTCCAATGCGCTTTAAGATGATCACCTTCGCCATCGTCTTCGGGACCATGCTGGGAGGCATCCTCATCCCCAATGGTGTGTGTGTGTGCGCGACTGTGTGTGTGTGACTGCAGGTCTTTAAGGTGCGTGTGTTGTGTCGTGCATTGTAGCACAGGCTGTGTGAATATGAGTTTACGACTCAGTGAATGTCACACTCCCACCCACTCCTTAAATCACACCTTTTTATAGAGCTATTATTCTCTCTTCTCAGACACCCAGACACACACACCCTCTCTGGCTCATAGCCCCCCCACAAAACACACACACCCTCTCTGGCTCATAGCCCCCCCCCCCCCCCACACACACACACACACACAAAACACACACGCCCTCTCTGGGGCCATGGGCCAGATGGGTTGGAACGGGGCCATGGGCCAGATGGGTTGGAACGGGGCCATGGGCCAGATGGTTGGAACGGGGCCATGGGCCAGATGGGTTGGAACGGGGCCATGGGCCAGATGGTTGGAACGGGGCCATGGGCCAGATGGGTTGGAACGGGGCCATGGGGATTCTGATTGAATAGGAATGCTTAGCCATGTCCTTGTCTGTCTGGAAAAAGTTGAGGAGGTGCAGGAAGACATGGAGAGAATGAGGAGCGTGGAAGAGTAGAATGAGGGTTGTTACCTTGCTGACACGTAGACATGTGGTACACTGGCAGTATGTGGCTTTAGCCATGCAAGTGGATTGTGTGACTTAATGTTTGTCTATGCTACTCCCTCTAGTGGAGACCATCCTGGGTCTGACTGGAGCCACCATGGGCTCCCTCATCTGCTTCATCTGCCCTGCCCTCATCTACAGAAAGATCCAGAAGAATGGACTCACCGGACAGGTACCACACACACACACACACACAGTTGAAGTCAGAAGTTTACTTACACCTTAGCCAAATACATTTAAACTCAGTTTTTTGCAATTCCTGACATTTAATCCTAGTAAAAATTCCCTGTCTCTGGTTCAGTTAGGATCAGCATTTTATTTTAAGAATGTGAGATATCAGAATAATAGTAGAGGAAATTACTTATTTCAGTTTTCATTTCTTTCATCACATTCCCAGTGGGTCAGAAGTTTCCATACACTTTAATTAGTATTTGGTAGCATTGCCTTTAATTTTTTCACTTGGGTCAAACGTTTCAGGTAGCCTTCCACAAGCTTCCCAAAATAAGTTGGGTGAATTTTGGCCCATTCCTCCTGACAGAGCTGGTGTAACTGAGTCAGGTTTGTAGGCCTCCTTGCTCACAAACACTTTTTCAGTTCTGCACACAAATTTTCTATGGATTGAGGTCAGGGCTTTGTGATGGCCACTCTAATACCTTGACTTTGTTGTCCTTAAGCCATTTTACCACAACTTTGGAAGTATGCTTGGGGTCATTGTCCATTTGGAAGACCCATTTGCGACCAAGCTTTAACTTCCTGACTGATGTCTTGAGATGTTGATTCAATATATCCACATCATTTTCCTCCCTCATGATGCCATCTATTTTGTGAAGCACACCAGTCCCTCCTGCAGCAAAGCACCCCCACAACATGATGCTGCCACCCCCGTGCTTCACGGTTGGGATGATGTTCTTCGACTTGCAAGCCTCCCTTTTTTCTCCAAATTGTCATTATGGCCAAACAGTTTTATTTTTGTTTCGTCAGAGAAGAGGAAATTTCTTCAAAAAGTACAATGTTTGTCCCCATGTGCAGTTGCAAACTGTAGTCTGGCTTTCTTTTTGCGGTTTTGGAGCTGTGGCTTCTTCCTTGCTGAGCGGCCTTTCAGGTTATGTCAATATAGGACTCGTATTACTGTGGATATAGATACTTTTATACCTGTTTCCGCCAACATCTTCACAAGGTCCTTTGCTGTTGTTCTGGGATTGATTTGCACTTTTCGCACCAAAGTACGTTCATCTCTAGGAGACAGAACACGTCTCCTTCCTGAGTGGTATGATGGCTGCGTGGTCCCATGGTGTTTATACTTGCGTACTATTGTTTGTACAGATGAACGTGGTACCTTAAGGTGTTTGGAAATTGCTCCCACAGATGAACCAGACTTGTGGAGGTCTACAATTTATTTTCTGAGGTCTTTGCTGATTTCTTTTGATTTTCCCATGATGTCAAGCAAAGAGGCACTGAGTTTGAAGGTAGGCCTTGAAATACATCCACAGGTACACCTCCCATTGACTCAAATTATGTCAATTAGCCTTTTGGAATTTTCCAAGCTGTTTAAAGGCACAGTCAACTTAGTGTATGTAAACTTCTGACCCACTGGAATTGTGATACAGTGAATTATAAGTGAAATAATCTGTCTGTACACAATTGTGCGGAAAAACTATAGTTTGTTTACAATACATTTTTGGAGTTGTTGAAAAAATGTTTCATGACTCCAACCTAAGTGTATGTAAACTTCCGACTTCAACTGTACATACATACATACATACATACATACATACATACATACATACATACATACATACATACATACATACAGTGGGGCAAAAAAGTATTTAGTCAGCCACCAATTGTGCAAGTTCTCCCACTTAAAAAGATGAGAGGCCTGTAATTTTCATCATAGGTCCACTTCAACTATGACAGACAAAATGAGAAAAGAAAATCCAGAGAATCACATTGTAGGAATTTTAAGGAATTTATTTGCAAATTATGGTGGGAAAATAAGTATTTGGTCACCTACAAACAAGCAAGATTTCTGTCTCTCACAGACCTGTAACTTCTTCTTTAAGAGGCTCCTCTGTCCTCCACTCGTTACCTGTATTAATGGCACCTGTTTAAACTTGTTATCAGTATAAAAGACACCTGTCCACAACCTTAAACAGTCACATTCCAAACTCCACTATGGCTAAGACCAAAGAACTGTCAAAGGACACCAGAAACAAAATTGTAGACCTGCTCCAGGCTGGGAATACTGAATATGCAATAGGTAAGCAGCTTGGTTTGAAGAAATCAACTGTGGGAGCAATTATTAGGAAATGGAAGACATACAAGACCACTGATAATCTCCCTCGATCTGGGGCTCCACGCAAGATCTCACCCCGTGGGGTCAAAATGATCACAAGAACCGTGAGCAAAAATCCCAGAACCACACGGGGGGACCTAGTGAATGACCTGCAGAGAGCTGGGACCAAAGTAACAAAGCCTACCATCAGTAACGTGTCCCCCTGCTTAAGCCAGTACATGTCCAGGCCCGTCTGAAGTTTGCTAGAGAGCATTTGGGAGAATGTCATATGGTCAGATGAAACCAAAATAGAACATTTTGTTAAAAACTCAACTCGTCGTGTTTGGAGGACAAAGAATGCTGAGTTGCTTCCAAAGAACACCATACCTACTGTGAAGCGTAAGAAGCATTTCAAGGTCCTGGAGTGGCCTAGCCAGTCTCCAGATCTCAACCCCATAGAAAATCTTTGGAGGGATTGGAAATTCCGTGTTGCCCAGCAACAGCCCCAAAACATCACTGCTCTAGAGGAGATCTGCATGGAGGAATGGGCCAAAATACCAGCAGCAGTGTGTGAAAACCTTGTGAAGACTTACAGAAAACGTCTGTCATTGCCAACAAAGGGTATATAACAAAGTATTGAGAAACTTTTGTTATTGACCAAATACTTATTTTCTACCATAATTTGCAAATAAATTCATAATAAATTTATTAAAAATCCTACAAGGTGATTTTCAGGATTTATTTTCTCATTTTGTCTGTCATAGTTGAAATGATGAAAATTACAGGCCTCATCTTTTTAAGTGGGAGAACTTGCACAATTGGTGGCTGACTAAATACTTATTTGCCCCACTGTACATGCATGCATACATACATACATACATACATACATACATACATACATACGTACATACGTACATACATACATACATACATACATACTGTGCCTTGCGAAAGTATTCGGCCCCCTTGAACTTTGCGACCTTTTGCCACATTTCAGGCTTCAAACATAAAGATATAAAACTGTATTTTTTTGTGAAGAATCAACAACAAGTGGGACACAATCATGAAGTGGAACGACATTTATTGGATATTTCAAACTTTTTTAACAAATCAAAACTGAAAAATTGGGCTTGCAAAATTATTCAGCCCCCTTAAGTTAATACTTTGTAGCGCCACCTTTTGCTGCGATTACAGCTGTAAGTCGCTTGGGGTATGTCTCTATCAGTTTTGCACATCGAGAGACTGAAATTTTTCCCATTCCTCCTTGCAAAACAGCTCGAGCTCAGTGAGGTTGGATGGAGAGCATTTGAACAGCAGTTTTCAGTTCTTTCCATAGATTCTCGATTGGATTCAGGTCTGGACTTTGACTTGGCCATTCTAACACCTGGATATGTTTATTTTTGAACCATTCCATTGTAGATTTTGCTTTATGTGTTGGATCATTGTCTTGTTGGAAGACAAATCTCCGTCCCAGTCTCAGGTCTTTTGCAGACTCCATCAGGTTTTCTTCCAGAATGGTCCTGTATTTGGCTCCATCCATCTTCCCATCAATTTTAACCATCTTCCCTGTCCCTGCTGAAGAAAAGCAGGCCCAAACCATGATGCTGCCACCACCATGTTTGACAGTGGGTATGGTGTGTTCAGGGTGATGAGCTGTGTTCAGGGTGATGAGCTGTGTTCAGGGTGATGAGCTGTGTTCAGGGTGATGAGCTGTGTTCAGGGTGATGAGCTGTGTTGCTTTTACGCCAAACATAACGTTTTGCATTCTTCTCCTTGTATGAGCTGAAAGTTTAGAGGGACGGCCAGGTCTTGGTAGATTTGCAGTGGTCTGATACTCCTTCCATTTCAATATTATCGCTTGCACAGTGCTCCTTGGGATGTTTAAAGCTTGGGAAATCTTTTTGTATCCAAATCCGGCTTTAAACTTCTTCACAACAGTATCTCGGACCTGCCTGGTGTGTTCCTTGTTCTTCATGATGCTCTCTGCGCTTTTAACGGACCTCTGAGACTATCACAGTGCAGGTGCATTTATACGGAGACTTGATTACACACAGGTGGATTGTATTCATCATCATTAGTCATTTCGGTCAACATTGGATCATTCAGAGATCCTCACTGAACTTCTGGAGAGAGTTTGCTGCACTGAAAGTAAACGTGTTGAATAATTTTGCAAGCCCAATTTTTCAGTTTTTGATTTGTTAAAAAAGTTTGAAATATCCAATAAATGTCGTTCCACTTCATGATTGTGTCCCTCTTGTTGTTTGATTCTTCACAAAAAAATACAGTTTTATATCTTTATGTTTGAAGCCTGAAATGTGGCAAAAGGTCGCAAAGTTCAAGGGGGCCGAATACTTTCGCAAGGCACTGTACATACATTCATGCATGCATTATCTCGACTAATCTCATCACTGACCAACATCTCTCTCTCTCTCTCTATAGTTGGTGTTGTGGGTTGGGTTAGGCATCTTGCTGGTCAGCACCTTCACCACGGTGTCAATCTCAGGCAGTGACTCCACCCCCAAGCATGCCCCTCCTCCCCCTGCAGCTGACAAGAGTGCCATCTTGAGAGTCCTTCCTGACATGGCTGATTTACTGAACGGTATGGACCATAGGACAATGTTCCTTCCATGAGTCAGCTATTCTATTCAGTTCTATTCAGTTCTAAGTCCGAGATGCTCCGAACTCCAAAGATCACATTTTGATGTCAGTTTTGGTGAGAGTAGAGCGACCAAGAGCCAAAAGGTCAAAGCAATCTTAAAACAAAGAAATATGGAACTGCAGATAAATGGATGTCATGAGAATTTTTATCCCAATGTTCTAACTGAACTATTTTATAACTTTGACCAATTCCCAGAGGTTTGTAAGACCCTGGTTAATGAAGAATTAGACTAAGTTCCCAGTCTGCAATAGATCAATCCTTTATTCAGAGAGTAATCTGAAAATCATACAATGCACATAGACTTTTATACCTCACACACAGACAATAACTCACATCAGTAGAAACTCCACCTCTCTTTAGGTGGGCTGTTAACATACATTGTTTATCACCCTTCTGCAACATGGTTCATCTTTATCACAAGTCGACAGTTCAGTTGTCCTTGAATGTCTACCCAGCTCATATTGCAAAATAGTAACACAATGGCCTAGTCACACACGTTGTTGAATTATGACTCCAACACATTATTATAGCCTTATAATTCTAATACATTTCACCCAGTTATACTGTTTCAGGGTGGAATACTTTAGCCATTACTTTAAACATATAAATTCCTTTATCAATGCGGGAATATATTGAATGTTTGACTGACAGACAGCTCGACAGATGGGGTAGAGGACAGGAGGAGCAGCCTTTAACATTGATGGATCTAGAGTGATGCTCTTCAAACTCCGGTGGTTTCTCACCCCTCCCCCCATCTCGCTCTCCCTTCTCTCCCCCTCTCCTACTTCATTTTCTCTCTCCTCTTCCCTCTCTCCCCCTCTCCTGGGCAGCTGAAATGCCTGCTATCTCTTTCCTGTAACGGGAAAAGATGGAGGGAGATGATTCAGAGGAACAGACAGAGGAAATGAGGGGAGAGATGAGTGAGACAGGAGGGCATGTGTTTGGGGTGGTTCGGGGTTTGGGTAAGAGAAGAGGGGGGGGGGTCATAAAAATGAGAGAGTTACACACACTGGAGCAAGGACAGTTCACACAGCCTCATCCTTCCTTCCATTCTCCTCTTTCCATCTCTCCCTCTATCACTGTCTGTCTTTCTTTATCTCTCTCTCCCTCTGACTGATAGTCATCCACTTCCTTCCACACCTGTTTCCTGTTTATTGCAGATGAATGATAATGGAAGCATGGGTCTCTGTCTCTCTCCCTAGCTCTCTCTCTCTCTCTCTCCCTAGCTCTCTGTCTCTCTCTCTCTCCCTAGCTCTCTGTCTCTCTCTCTCTCCCTAGCACTCTGTCTATCTCTCTCTCCCTAGCTCTCTGTCTCTCTCTCTCTCCCTAGCACTCTGTCTATCTCTCTCTCCCTAGCTCTCTGTCTCTCTCTCTCTCCCTAGCTCTCTGTCTCTCTCTCTCTCCCTAGCTCTCTGTCTCTCTCTCTCTCCCTAGCTCTCTGTCTCTCTGTCTCTCTCTCTCTCCCTAGCTCTCTGTCTCTCTCTCTCTCCCTAGCTCTCTCTCTCTCTCTCTCTCTCTCCCTAGCTCTCTGTCTCTCTCTCTCTCCCTAGCTCTGTCTCTCTCTCTCTCCCTAGCTCTGTCTCTCTCTCTCTCCCTAGCTCTCTGTCTCTCTCTCTCTCCCTAGCTCTCTGTCTCTCTCTCTCTCTCTCCCTAGCTCTCTGTCTCTCTCTCCCTAGCTCTCTGTCTCTCTCTCTCTCCCTAGCTCTCTGTCTCTCTCTCTCTCCCTAGCTCTCTGTCTCTCTCTCTCTCCCTAGCTCTCTGTCTCTCTCTCTCCCTAGCTCTCTGTCTCTCTCTCTCTGTCTCTAGCTCTCTGTCTCGCTCTCTCTGTCTCTCGCTCTCTCTGTCTCTCGCTCTCTCTGTCTCTCGCTCTCTCTGTCTCTCGCTCTCTCTGTCTCTCGCTCTCTCTGTCTCTCGCTCTCTCTGTCTCTCGCTCTCTCTGTCTCTCGCTCTCTCTGTCTCTCGCTCTCTCTGTCTCTCGCTCTCTCTGTCTCGCTGCCTGCCTGTCTCGCTGCCTGCCTGTCGGTCTCACTCGCTGTCGGTCTCGCTCGCTGTCGGTCGGTCGGTCGGTCTCGCTCGCTGTCGGTCGGTCTCGCTCGCTGTCGGTCGGTCTCGCTCGCTGTCGGTCGGTCGGTCTCGCTGTCGGTCGGTCGGTCTCGCTGTCGGTCGGTCGGTCGGTCTCGCTGTCGGTCGGTCGGTCGGTCTCGCTGTCGGTCGGTCGGTCGGTCTCGCTTGTCGGTCGGTCGGTCGGTCTCGCTGTCGGTCGGTCGGTCGGTCTCGCTTGTCGGTCGGTCGGTCTCGCTGTCGGTCGGTCGGTCGGTCTCGCTTGTCGGTCGGGTCGGTCGGTCTCGCTTGTCGGTCGGTCGGTCGGTCTCGCTTGTCGGTCGGTCGGTCGGTCTCGCTGTCGGTCGGTCGGTCGGTCTCGCTGTCGGTCGGTCGGTCGGTCTCGCTGTCGGTCGGTCGGTCGGTCTCGCTGTCGGTCGGTCGGTCGGTCTCTCTGTCGGTCGGTCGGTCGGTCTCGCTGTCGGTCGGTCGGTCGGTCGGTCTCGCTGTCGGTCGGTCGGTCGGTCTCGCGGTCGGTCTGGCGGTCTCGCGGTCGGTCTGGCGGTCTCGCGGTCGGTCGGTCTCGCTGTCGGTCTGTCTCGCTGTCGGTCTGTCTCGCTGTCTGCCTGGCTCGCTGTCTGCCTGGCTCGCTGTCTGCCTGGCTCGCTGTCTGCCTGGCTCGCTGTCTGCCTGTCTCGCTCTCTGCCTGGCTCGCTCGCTCTCTGCCTGGCTCGCTCGCTCTCTGCCTGGCTCGCTCGCTCTCTGCCTGGCTCGCTCGCTCTCTGCCTGGCTCGCTCGCTCTCTGCCTGGCTCGCTCGCTCTCTGCCTGGCTCGCTCGCTCTCTGCCTGGCTCGCTCGCTCTCTGCCTGGCTCGCTCGCTCTCTGCCTGGCTCGCTCGCTCTCTGCCTCGCTCGCTCTCTGCCTCGCTCGCTCTCTGCCTCGCTCGCTCTCTGCCTCGCTGTCTGTCTTCTCTGTCCCCTTCTCATTCTCTTAGGTTGTATTGTAGGTCCGTATTAGTGTTGCATCTCTTTATAGCTTAGATTTCTGCTGCCATCTAGTGGCTCTTACACATACAAACAAATTGTTCCTTCCCAGCAGTAGAGAAGCCGGTGGTAGCAAAACAGCCTGAGGTGAAGCCTGTGTTGGAGGGGCATAAGGCCCCTGCTGCTTTAGAGCCAGTCCGTCCAGTAGAGAGACAGCAGGAACAGGCTGAGCCCCCCCAGATCAAAGGACCTGAACAAGGAGTTCCAGACAGGAAGGAGGAGGAGGAGGAAGTGCAGCTGGACCGCCCTGATGCAGGTACAGAACCAGGGGGAACCCTATAGAACCAGGGGGAACGCTATAGAACCAGGGGGAATCCACTAGACTAGAACATAGAAGAAAAGCAATAATCTATGAGTGATGGGTTGTTTGTCAGAATACTATTTACAGCAACACCTGAAACTCCATGTGTTATAGCTGTGTGTATTCCCCCTCCTCCAGGTGTGGCAGTACCTGACGGGGAGGCCCATCGGCACGAGCCGCCCATCCCCCATGATGAGGTCCAGATAGAGAAGAGGAAGAATGACACAAAGCTGGAGGAGGAGAACCAACCTGCAGCGGGAGGAGAAGAGTGTGAGGGTCAGGGGGTGGCGGACCAGGAAGAGGTGAAGAATAAAGAGAGAGGAGAGGAGGAGGAGAAACTTCCTTTGTTGGTGAAAAAGGAGGAAGTGGGAGGAGCCGAGGTACAGTCCAATACGGTGCTGGAGAAGCCTGACCCGGGGGCAGGGAAGAAACAGGAAGTCCCAACCCTAAATCAAGTGGAGAAAATTGCCCCAATGCTTGTTGGGAAGGATGTGGTGGCTGAGCAGGCGCTGGTTGATGCGGCCAAAGCCCCAGAGGTTGCTGGGAAACGTGAGTATGACTGGTCTTTATCCAGAACATTCAATCATCTCAGATGCTCTCTGTGATTTGATTGGCTGTAGATGTGTTGGACACCTGGCCTTTGACCATGTGGTTTAGGTGAGCCGGCGGCCCCAGTTGCTGAAGCAGTGGTTCCCGTGGCAGCAGAGGGGGCTGCTGTTCCAGAGGTTAAGGAGAGAGGAGTAGAGGACAAGATGGATGGTAAGTGGAGGAGTGGAAATTGCACTAAGGATAAGCAAGATTAAAGAAAAATAAAATTAAAATAAGAGTAGGATTGAAGTACAGAACAAGCACCAGGGTTAACAGTTCAGACAAGACAGACCAGACCAGGGTAAACAGACCAGACCAGATCAGGGTAGACAGACCAGACCAGACCAGACCAGGGTAGACAGACCAGACCAGACCAGGGTAGACAGACCAGACCAGGGTAGACAGACCAGACCAGGGTAGACAGACCAGACCAGGGTAGACAGACCAGACCAGACCAGGGTAGACAGACCAGACAAGGGTAGACGGGCAGGGCAGGGCAGACAGACTTGGGTTGATTCACTCAGGATACTCCACATCAGGTTTTTGGTTTCTCTCCTCTAACTCTTGTCTCTCTCCTTTCTTTTCCTGTATACTGGCTCCTGTCACAGTGATAAAAAAGCTGGTTGCAGGTATGAACTCATCCCTCGCCTTCTGTCGCTCTGTCGTTCTCTCTACTTGTTATGGAAGGTTTGGGAGTCACTTCCTTTTAGGTGGTTGTAGAACTTAACGGCTCTTTTCTGAATTTTGTAAGTTAGCTGGTATCAGCCTAAATCTGCTCTGCATGTATTTGGTGTTTTACATTGTACACAGAGGATATTTTAGCAGATTTTTGCATTCAGAGTCTAAATTTGGTGTTTGTTCCATTTTGGGAATTCTTGGTTGGTGAGCGGATCCCAGACCTCACAACCATAAAGGGCAATGGGTTCTATAACTGATTCAAGTATTTTTAGCCAGGTCCTAATTGGTTTGTCGAATGTTATGTTCCTTTTGATGGCGTAGAAGGCCCTTCTTGCCTTGTCTCTCAGATCGTTCACAGCTCTGTGGAAGTTACCTGTGGCGCTGATGTTTAGGCCGAGGTATGTATAGTTTGTTGTGTGCTCTAGGGCAGGTATTCCCAAACTGGGGTACTACGTGCAATGCCGTCGGGGGTTCGCCAAATAAAAATGTGATTCACATGTATTTTTTAAATAACATTTATATTTCAAAATGGGGCTATACATTTGGGTGAGTTTTTTTTTTTCTTCTCCGAGTAGCTTTGTTTCACTGCCAAAAATAAAATTAAACCATCTAGTGTTCAGCGAAATAACAACACAATGTCAAATACAGGTAGCCCAGTCAAATAATTAACATCCAATCACATTAACCGCTACTCTCTCGTGGGAATTCCATTAACGGTCCGTATGTAGTTGCTGCTCATTCCGTTTGCTCGACAATTGATAGATGTGTCCATAGAGACACATACCAGCTTTACTGCTACTACTACTAGGACATCATACTGCTACTACCAACAGTACTTCACCTGTCGACGACACAAGTTGTTCTGCTTCCACGAGCACATCCAATGCTAGCATCAGTAATTCTACATCTGTTGTTAGCCCAGCTAGCATGGACACTGAGGGTTGTGAATCTGATGCAGCCAAAGAGCTACTGGCCCTTACCAGGGAAAGCACCAAACAACAGACAGGGACGTTGGACCATCGAAGAGGCGCAAATATGATGAGATCTACATTGATTTGGGGTTCACTTATATTGGGTGTAGTGCCTTTCCTCAGCCACAGTGTGTTATATGTGCAAAGTACTATCTCACAACTCTATGAAACTTTCACTGTTGCGCAGACATTTAGAAACAAAACATGCCAATTGGAAAAATAAGCCACAGGAGTTATTTGAGCGAGAATTAAGACGACTTTCGAGAAGTAGGACGTGTAAAAGCAACAGATACCATTAATAAGAAGGGGCTAGATGTGTCTAATATGGTGAGCTACCGAGTGGCTAGGACAGACAAGCCCCATACTATTGTGGAGGACTTAATTCTTCCTGCTGCCGCGGATATGGCTGGGACAATGTTGGGGGAAAAGGCCCAAAAAACCTATACAGACAATGACTTCATCAAACAACACTGTTTCATGACGCATCAGTGACATGGCAGGAGATGTTTTGAAACAATTACTGCTTCGCATACAAGCCAGTGAATTCTATGATGGCGCAAAAGCCATTACAGGGAGACATAGTGGAGTGTTAACGCACGTGCAAGCAGTTTCTCCCTGTGCCATTTGGGTACACTGCAGCATCCACCGAGAGGCTCTTGCTGCCATAGGAATGCCTGACCGTTTGAAAGACGTTTTGGACACTACAGTGAAAATGGTTAACTTTGTTAACGCAAGACCCCTGAACTCTCATGTATTTTCTGCACTATGCAATGATATGGGCAACGACCATGTAACGCTTTTACAACAAATAGAAGTGTGCTGGTTATCAAGGGGCAAAGTATTGACAAGTTTTTTTTATTTTTATTAAGAGACAATAATTTTTACTTGTCTTGACTGCTTGCATGATGATGAGTTTTTCACACGACTGGGTGTTTTTTTTCTCACCTGAATGATCTGAATCAAGGATTTAAAGGGACTCTCTGCGACTATAATCAGTGTGCGGGACAACATTGAGGCTATGATTAAGAAGTTGGAGCTCCTTTCTGTCTGCATTAACAAGGACAACACACAGGTCTTTCCATCATTGTATCATATTATGTGTGCAAATGAACTCATGCTTACGGACAATGTCACATTTGATATAGCGAACCACCTGAGTGAGTTGATTGCGTAATTACGCAGGTACTTTCCCGAAACAGATGACACCAACAACTAGATTTGTTAGCCCTTTCATGCCCTGCCTCCAGTCCACTTACTTAAATCTGAAGAAGAGAGCCTCATCAAAATTGCAACAAGCGGTTCTGTGAGAACTGATTTTAATCAGAAGCCACTGCCAGATTTCTGGATCGGGCTCAGAGTATCCTGCCTTGGCAAATCGCGCTGTTAAGGCACTGATGCCCTTTGCAACCATGTACCTACAGTTGAAGTCGGAAGTTTACATACACTTAAGTTGGAGTCATTAAAACTCGGTTTTCAACCACTCGACAAATTTCTTGTTAACTAACTATACATAGCTAACTAACTATAGTTTTGGCAAGTCTGTTAGGATATCTACTTTGTGCATGGCACAAGTACTTTTCCCAACAATTGTTTACAGACAGACTATTTCACCTTTAATTCACTGTATCACAATTCCAGTGGGTCAGAAGTTTACATACACTAAATTGACTGTGCCTTTAAACAGCTTGGAAAATTCCAGAAAATTATGTCATGGCTTTAGAAGCTTCTGTTAAGCGAATTGACATCATTTGAGTCAATTGGAGGTGTACCTGTGGATGTATTTCAAAGCCTACCTTCAAACTTTGTGCCTCTTTGCTTGACATCACCACGTTCATCTGTACAAACAATAGTACGCAAGTATAAACACCAAGGGACCACGCAGCTGTTATACCGCTCAGGAAGGAGACGCGTTCTGCCTCCTAGAGATGAACGTACTTTGGTGCGAAAGTGCAAATCAATCCCAGAACAACAGCAAAGGACCTTGTGAAGATGCTGAAGAAACAGGTACAAAAGTATCTATATCCACAGTAAAACGAGTTCTATATCGACATAACCTGAAAGGCCGCTCAGCAAACCCATCATAAAAAAGCCAGATTACGGTTTGCAACTGCACATGGGGACAAAGATAATACTTTTTGTAGAAATGTCCTCTGGTCTGATGAAACAAAAAGTTAACTGTTTGGCCATAATGATGTCTTTATGTTTGGAGGAAAAAGGCGGAGGCTTGCGAGCCGAAGAACACCATCCCAACCGTGAAGCACGGGGGTGGCAGCGTCATGTTGTGGGGGTGCTTGGCTGCAGGAGGGATTGGTGCACTAAACAAAATAGATGGCTTCATGAGGTAGGAAAATGATGTGAATATTTTGAAGCAACATCTCAAGACATCAGTTAAACAAGTTAAAGCTTGGTCGCAAATGGGTCTTCCAAATGGACAATGACCCCAAGAATACTTCCAAAGTTGTGGCAAAATGGCTTAAGGACAACAAAGTCAAGGTATTGGAGTGGCCATCACAAAGCCCTGACCTCAATCCCATAGAATATTTTTGGGCAGAACTGAAAAAGCCTGTGTGGGCAAGGAGGCCTACAAACCTGACTCAGTTACACCAGCTCTGTCAGGGGGAATGTGCCAATATTCACCCAACATATTGTGGGATGCTTGTGGAAGGCTACCCGAAACATTTGACCCAAGTTAAACAATTTAAAGGCAATGCTACCATACTAATTGAGTGCATGTAAATGTATGACCCACTGGGAATGTGATGAAATAAGAGTTACACATGGAGTAAAACAAACATACAGTCAATAATACAGTATAAACAAGTCTTGGTTTCCTATCTTCAGTGCAGTGGGCAGCTGGGAGGAGGTGTTCTTATTCTCCATGGACTTTACAGTGTCCCAGAACTTTTTTGAGTTGGTGTTGCAGGAAGCAAATTTCTGTTTGAAAAAGCTAGCCTTGGCTTTTCTAACTGCCTGTGTATAATGGTTTCTAGCTTCCCTGAACAGCTGCATATCACGGGGGCTGTTCGATGCTAATGCAGAACGCCATAGGATGTTTTT
Organism: Oncorhynchus masou masou; assembly: GCF_036934945.1. Lineage (NCBI taxonomy): Eukaryota > Metazoa > Chordata > Actinopteri > Salmoniformes > Salmonidae > Oncorhynchus > Oncorhynchus masou. The sequence continues at coordinate 26,035,784 of NC_088235.1, read as the reverse complement.
GTGTTGGTTAAGGGCAGTCAGGTCTGGGGAGAACCAAGGGCTATATCTGTTCCTGGTTCTAAATTTCTTGAATGGGGTATGTTTATTTAAGATGGTTAGGAAGGCATTTAAAAAAATATCCAGGCATCCTCTACCGACGGGATGAGATCAATATCCTTCCAGGATACCCCGGCCAGGTCGATTAGAAAGGCCTGCTCGCTGAAGTGTTTCAGGGAGCGTTTTACAGTGATGAGTGGAGGTCGTTTGACCGATTACGGATGCAGGCGATGAGGCAGTGATCGCTGAGATCTTGGTTGAAGACAGCAGAGGTGTATTTAGAGGGCAAGTTGGTTAGGATGATATCTATGAGGGTGCCCATGTTTAAGGCTTTGGGGAGGTACCTGGTAGGTTCATTGATAATTTGTGTGAGATTGAGGGCATCAAGTTTAGATTGTAGGATGGCTGGGGTGTTAAGCATGTTCCAGTTTAGGTCGCCTAACAGCACGAGCTCTGAAGACAGATGGGGGCAATCAGTTCACATATGGTGTCCAGAGCACAGCTGGGGGCAGAGGGTGGTCTATAGCAGGCGGCAATGGTGAGAGACTTGTTTTTAGAGAGGTGGATTTTTAAAAGTAGAAGTTCAAATTGTTTGGGTACAGACCTGGATAGTAGGACAGAACTCTGCAGGCTATCTTTGCAGTAGATTGGAACACCGCCCCCTTTGGCAGTTCTATCTTGCCTGAAAATGTTGTAGTTTTTGGAATTAACATTTCAGAATTTTTGGTGGTCTTCCTAAACCAGGATTCAGACACAGCTAGAACATCCGGGTTGGCAGAGTGTGCTAAAGCAGTGAATAGAACAAACTTAGGGAGGAGGCTTCTAATGTTAACATGCATGAAACCAAGGCTATTACGGTTACAGAGGTCGTCAAAAGAAAGCGCATGGGGAATAGGAGTGGAGCTAGGCACTGCAGGGCCTGGATTCACCTCTATATCACCAGAGGAACAGAGGAGGAGTAGAATAAGGGTGCGGCTAAAAGCAATAAGAATTGGTCATCTAGAACGTTTGGAACAGAGAGTAAAAGGAGGTTTCTGGGGGCGATAAAATAGCATCAAGGTATAATGTACAGACAAAGGTATGGTAGGATATGAATACAGTGGAGGTAAACCTAGGTATTGAGTGATGAAGAGCGAGATATTGTCTCTAGAAACATCATTGAAACCAGGAGATGTCATTGCATGTGTGGGTGGTGGAACTAATAGGTTGGATAAGGTATAGTGAGCAGGACTAGAGGCTCTACAGTGAAATAAGCCAATAAACACTAACCAGAACAGCAATGGACAAGGCATATTGACATTAAGGAGAGGCATGCTTCGTCGAGTGATCAAAAGGGTCCGGTGAGTGGAGAGGTTGGTTGGGGGTCACGGCGATTTAGACAGCTAGCCAGGCCATCGGTAGCAAGCTAGCATAGGATGGAGGTCTGTTATTAGCCACCTCTTGCGTTCCTTAGCCACCTCTTGCGTTCCGTCAGTAGATTAGTGGGGTTCCATGTGGTAGAGGGGATTAATCCAAATCACACAACAACAACAAAAATAAAAACAATAGATATAGTTATAGAGGCCCAAAAAGACAAAAAATTAAAAATAGTAATAATATAAATAAATAAATTGTCCGATTGTCTATTCAGATAGCAGCCGATAAAACAGCTAATGGTTAGCAGGCCGCAGATTGGCGCTCAGGTAACGTCGTGACGGAGGAGCCAGCCGGATAACTCCTTCAGGTAGATAACGTCGGCAGTCCAGTTGTGAAGGCCCGGTGGGGCTCCGCGTAGGCAGTAAAACGGGTCCGGATAGGTGACTGCAGCCCAGGAGTAATTGATGGAACTCTTCAGCTGGCTAGCTCCGGAATAATTGATGTTTGCTCCGGAATCGACGAAAGCCGATAATCACACGGATAGCAGCTAGCTAGCTGTGAGATCCAGGTATGAATGTCCAGAGTTAGCGGTTGAAATCCAGGAACATGGAGAGAAAAATTGGTCCGGTATGTTCTGAGCCGCGCTGTGCTGCGCCGTACAAAACTGGCGATAGATTTTCGAGCTAAAAGACAGCTGATGACCACAAACCGTGGTTAGCTGAATACTAACGATTTGCCAGTAAAGAAGCGATCTAGCTTCTGAACTAGCTTCTGAACTAGCTTCTGAACTAGCTTCTGGCTAGCTCCTTGGAGTTTCTGTCTAGCTTCTTGGAGGATTACAGATTTGAGGTAAATAATACTTTTTTATAAATATAAATTGGTGAGGTGGGTTGCAGGAGAGTGTTTTGAAGATGAGTTTATGGAAAATTTGAAAAATGTATGTGAAAAAAGTTATATATACGGGACAAGACGAGGACAAAAGACGTCTGAACTGCTATGCCATCTTGGTTTTTGAAGGAAAAACAGCCAACAAGTACTCAGCATATGTGGGAACTCCTTCAAGACTATTGGAAAAGCATTCCTCATGAAGCTGGTTGAGAGAATGCCTTGTGTGTGCAAAGCTGTTATCATGGAAACTTTGAAGAATCTCAAATCTAAAATATATTTGGATTTGTTTTAACATGTTTTTGGTTACTATATGATTCTACGTGTTATTTCATAGTTTTGATGTCTTCACTATTATTATACAATGTAGAAAATAGTCAAAATAAAGAAAAACCCTTGATTGAGTAGGTGTGTCTAAACTTTTGACTGGTACTGTACATCCCTGTCTCACCCCACGGCCCTGTGGAAAGAAATGTGTTTTTTTGCTCATTTTAAGCACGCACTGTTCTATTTCCATCAATTTGTATAGCAGACCCTAATTCCGAATTGAGTCAAGCTTTTTTGCAATCAAGAAAGCAGGGGAAGACTTTGCCTTTGTTTTGGTTTGTTTGTCAATTAGGGTGTGCAGGGTGAATACGTGGTCTGTTGTATGGTAATTTGGTACAAAGCCAATTTGACAATTTCTCAGTACTTTGTTTTCACTGAGGAAATGTCTTCTGTTGATGATGGAGTAGATTTTCCCAAGTTTGCTGTTGACGCATATCCCACGGTAGTTATTGGGGTCATATTTGTCTCCACTTTCATGGATTGGGGTGATATGTCCTTGGTTCCAAATATTGCGGAAGTTGCAAGAGCTGATGATGTTACAAAGTTTAAGTATAGCCAATTGGAATTTATAGTTTGTATATTTTATAATTTCATTGAGGATATCATCAACACCACAGACCTTTTTGGGTTGGAGGGTTTATATTTTGTCCTGTAGTTCAATAAATGTAATTGGAGAATCTGGTAGTCTTTAATAGTTGATTCTAAGATTTGTATTTGATCATGTATACGTTTTTGCTATTTGTTCTTTGTTCTTTGTTATAGAGACAAAAGGATTGGAGTAGTGGTTTATCCATACATCTCTGTTTTGGATAGATAACTCATGTATGTTTAGTGTGTTCAAAGTGTTTCTCTCACTCTCTGTATTCACATCGTCACTCAACTTTTTAATTCTGTGTCCCCCTAACCCAAATGGCCATGACCCTCAAGTTCTAACCCCCCCCCCCCCCCCCCCCCCACCTTGTCCAAACTGTTGTTGTTTGTAGCAACCATACCCAACATTAATTTGACTGAGTTATCCCTTCGCTAGCCCCCCCCCTTAAACACATCCCTATACTGTTTGTCTGGATAAATCGAATACCCTTTCTCCCTCCAATACCTCCAAATATATGATTTATGAATGGTATATTCAACCCACTTGTAATTGACTCCCCCTGTGTGTGTTTGGTGTGTTCTAACCCTGTATCCCCCATGTAGAGGGTCAGTTGGACCATGCTGCTCTGCTGCAGGTTATAAAGGAGCAGCAGGAGCAGCAGAAGAGACTGTTGGACCAGCAGGAGAAACTACTGGCTGTCATACAGGAACAGCACCAGGAGATGCACCCCAGAAAGACTGGTACAGACACACAGCGTGTGCACACTCATACGTGTTCTGTCTTTATATTGTGATGTGTATCTAAGTGTTGAGTAATTCAACTGTTTGGTTATTAAAAGGGAAAGTAAATAACGATCTTTGTATTACGACAGATGGAGCTTCAGAGGCTGATGCAGAGAAGGGGGTCCAGGAGGAGGGGGGCGCATCCAAACACAAAGACCCAGCTCAAGGTGGTCCTGCCCTGGCCTCAGACACCATGGAGCCTGGGGAGCCAGCTGGAGCTCCACAGGCCGGAGGGGCCGAGCCTCACATCCAGCCCCACAATGAGGTCCTCCCTGTGGAGAAGAGTGCAGAAGAGCAGGTCTTCAAAGTGGTTGCCACTGTTATTGCCAAACAAGAAGTACTTCTGGAGGTCCCTAAACGGCCCGTTTTGGCTGAGGCAGCAATTGTGGCAGGGGCAGAGGTGGAGGCCCTTAAGGAGAGGGACCTTGGGGCTAGGGGAGTACCGCTGGGTCAGGAGGTGACAGGGGATGAAGGTAGAACCAGCCCAGCTGCCACCTGCCAAAGCTGAGGACGAGGTCGTTAAAGGAGGGGTGGAGGTAGTGGACAAGGCGAAGGAGAGGATAGAGAAAGAGAGACTGGAGGAAGTGAGGATTGATAGAGCAGTGCAGGGGAGGGTGGAGGAGGAACGGTTGGATAGGGAGAGGAGGGAGAAACTGTTGAGAGCAGGAGAATGAAAACTCCAGAGTAGAGAAGGAGGGAATAGAGAATGAGAGGCTGGAAAAGGAGCGAGCAGAGAGGGAGAGCGGAGCGAGGGAGGATCCAGTGGGAGAAGATGGAGAGAGAGGTGATGGAGAAAAAGGACCAGGAGCAGAAGGAGAAATTGGCACAGCTGGAGAGCGCCATCAAGGCCCGGGAGGAGCAGGCTCTGGCTGCAGCTGGGCCAGGACCTGTCAAACCAGGATTAGGAGAAGAACTAGGGGCTGTGAAGAAGAGTGGACGGGACCTGAAGGAGAGGGCGACCGTCCAGTCAGACTCCAGCGATGTTGTTGAAGAGAAGACCCACAAAGGCCATGACCAGGGGGTCCAGGAGAAGGTCAGGGACCAAGGAGACATGGACCTGAGAGGGAGGAGGAGAGCCCTGGGGGTAGGGGAGGCTGGGGGTTCCAGGATGGGTGTGCCAGGGCTGGAGCCCTTCTTGGACATGGGGGGGTGGGATTTCCATGCAGCCCTGGAGGCACCGCCACTCGGGGAGCACTGGTACACACACTCCAGATAAAACAGACCTCTGAGCTTGAGAGAGATGAGTAACTGGGAGTGTTATTTTATTTTTTACCTTTATTTAATCAAATCAAATCAAATCAAATTTATTTATATAGCCCTTCGTACATCAGCTGATATCTCAAAGTGCTGTACAGAAACCCAGCCTAAAACCCCAAACAGCAAGCAATGCAGGTGTAGAAGCACGGTGGCTAGGAAAAACTCCCTAGAAAAGCCAAAACCTAGGAAGAAACCTAGAGAGGAACCAGGCTATGTGGGGTGGCCAGTCCTCTTCTGGCTGTGCCGGGTAGAGATTATAACAGAACATGGCCAAGATGTTCAAATGTTCATAAATGACCAGCATGGTCGAATAATAATAAGGCAGAACAGTTGAAACTGGAGCAGCAGCACGGCCAGGTGGACTGGGGACAGCAAGGAGTCATCATGTCAAGTAGTCCTGGGGCATGGTCCTAGGGCTCAGGTCAGTTGAAACTGGAGCAGCAGCACGGCCAGGTGGACTGGGGACAGCAAGGAGTCATCATGTCAGGTAGTCCTGGGGCATGGTCCTAGGGCTCAGGTCCTCCGAGAGAGAGAAGGAGAGAATTAGAGAACGCACACTTAGATTCACACAGGACACCGAATTTAACCAGGCAAGTCAGTTAAGAACAAATTCTTATTTTCAATGATGGCCTAGGAACGGTGGGTTAACTGCCTGCTCAGGGGCAAAACGACAGCAGCTTGGGGGTTTGAACTTGCAACCTTCCGGGTACTAGTCCAACACTCTAACCACTAGGCTACCCTGTATACACGCACATAAATACGGTATAACATACACTCACGGACAGTTGGGTTGGACTGGGCAAATCCCTGTATTTACACACTAACTCACATATAGTTGGTTAGAATGTGCACACCCTATTCTCTCTCTCACACACACATGTACAGTTGGTAGTTATACAGGTGTTCATACTATTCACAACACACATTCTTTCTCTCCCACACAGTCATGTTCCATGATCACACTCTGCCTTACCGCCTGTCTTCATAATACCAGACCAGTACAGGAGGAGTGTGAGTGTGTGAGGTGCATTGATTGTTATAGGGAACATTCTGGCTTGTGTTAACACAGGCGACCCAATTCTGAGCTTTTTACCAATTATTGGCAAAAGATCTGATTTGGTCATAATACCATTTATTGGCTGAAGATGGATCAGCATTGGGCTGCCTGTGTGTCTTCATTCGACCCTAGTCTGTGTTCTTCTACCAAATAGGAATGTTTTGTTTTTAGCATGCTCCTTCCATGATTCCAGAAGACATTGCAGATATAGTGATGATAAAGATATTGTAGCAATGATCAAATATATTGTAGACTATTCTATAATAATATGCTGTATTATGCTGCCATAAATCTATTTAAAATATATTTGTATGTAAATATTAACTTATTTTAGTTTTTTTATTAAGAAGCTCAATGCTCTACTGTAATGTATGTTAAGCTATGCAATACCACATGCCAAGTTTCCTTTTGTTCTGTGTGTTTGAGAGAGCAATGCACCACCTATCCGGCTATCCAATGGCTGCATTTGAGTCACTTTAAATCCCTTGATACTTCTAGGTGATGTGGAGTTTTCATTTTGGCTCTGTAGAGATTACTTGTGCTTGTTTTTGTTACTGTAGTGCTTTTGTTAAGCCCGTTGAAATGTATGTTAGTTATTGTGAGCTGTAAATAGTGTATATGTTATTTTCTGAACGTAGCTAAATGTTCTCATGCTGCTTTTTTAAAACATATTTTTGGAAAACATTCATAGTACATTTAATTAAGGATAAATCGGTTAGCTTCCTTGCTTACATTTTCCTCTCGATTTTAAACCAGACTTCCATTTTGATGAGTACAAACTGCTACTGTAGTGTTGTATAGTGTAACCTTATTTCTACACTGACTGGTCAAAACATTAAGAACTAATATTGAGTTGCAACAACCCCCCTTTTGTCCTCAGAACAGCCTCGACTCTACAAGGTGTCAAGCGCCCCAGAGGGATGCTTCCCACAGTTGTCAAGTTGGCTGGATGTCCTTGATACACACAGGAAACTGTTGAGTGTGAAAAACCCAGCAGTATAGGAGTTCTTGACACACTCAAACCGGTTTGCCTGACACCTACTACCATACCCCATTCAAAGGCACGTTAATCTTTTGTCTTGCCCATTCACCCTCTGAATGGCACACATACACAATCCATGTCTCAAGGCTTCAAAATCCTTCTTTAACCAGTCTCATCTACACTGATTGAAGTGGATTTAACAAGTGACATCAATAAGGAATCATAGCTTTTGCCTGGATTCACCTGGTCAGTCTGTCATGGAAAAAGCAGGTGTCCATAATGTTTTGTACACTGTGTAATGTACAATTCCCAAAAGTTTTACCCACAAAGGAGTTCTGAATCTATAACTCTGGTTCTACTCTCTCCACCTTTCATACATGACATTTTCCATGACTTAAACTAATGTGGTTGTTTTGTTTAGTCATATCCTGTGTGTGGGTGCCACTGCTTTGTGCCTTGTAACTTGCAGTGAAATGAATGGGCCAAAGTGAGGAACTGTATTGACATGTAAATGTAAGTTTCGTTAACCCTGGCTGAGTTTTTCTTATGAAGTGGCTTCTCTCGTGGTGACAATGTAAGGCAAAATACTGGAATACTTGTAATGTAAATGTAGAGGTGGTTTATTTATGCAATTTAATTGTTAACTTGTAGCATTTGAAACCGTGGCTTTGATTTCTACAATGGTGCACTGTGCTGTAGCTACTATAAGGACAGCGAATGAAATGGACTCCACAGAGAGAGGACATCAATAGTGGCTTCATAACTGCTCATGACTTATTCTATAGAAGAGTTTATTTTTCTGTAAAGCTTTCAAGTCATTGTATTTTTTGAAAATGTGCAAAATATTCAGTTTCAGTTGTCAAAATGTGTGTTGTGTACATGAACAAAAGTGACCCCATACACATGTATTTACATAACAATATTACAATTCGGCTAAGTCATCTGTGCTGTGCATACATTTTACGTATCAGTGACCCCAGGACACAAACCCACAATCCTGCCGTTGCAAGCGCCATGCTCTACCAACTGAGCCATAAAGGACATATTATAAAGACACAGTCCTACAAGTCTTCGGTAGTGGGCTCCATGTTAGTACACAGTATGACATTAAAGCATTATTGAAAAGAGTGTTGTCCAAACACTGTCCTGGCATTACCCCTGGAACCAATTTTAAACAGGTGAGACAAGAAGTCTTTCAGCACCTGCCAGCACATTACTGATACAGTACTATATGATGTTCATGGAACATGGAGGGGACATTGGGTCCATTGCCTGGTTGTGTTGAAGATACTTCTTGGCCTGCAAGACAATTTGATACATCAAAAACAGACAATTTGATCAAATGTACAATGAAACCCCTGTAATATGTCATTCACTGCTGTAACAAAGCAAGCCTTCAGAGCATCAAACTAACACACAGGTCCTTTCTCAGCTCCTGTCTGCCTGTGGTGGAAGCAGTCACACACTTCCCATAAACTGCAGCCTGAGGAGAACAAGATATTCAGAAGTATTTTGATAAGATTTTAATGGTTAGAATAGAATAGATAAATCTATGGTCCAAGTAATTTCTAGTCCACACTCAGTTTCCTCTTGATTATTCCCTAAGAGTCCCCATAGCAACATCGGGGGCCACTGGCACCATGCATATCAATCAATTGAAGCCAAATTCCTTGGCAGGCAATTCCTGTCCTTCTGAGTTCTCCCACTTACATACAGTACATCACCAGAAGTATGTGGACACCCATTCAAATGAGTGGATTTGGCTATTTCAGCCACACCCGCTGCTGACAGGTGTAATTGAGCACACAGCCATGCGATCTCCATGGACAAAAATTGGCAGTAGAATGGCCCGTACTGAAGAGCTCAGTGACTTTCAAAGTGGCACCGTCGTAGGATGCCACCTTTCCAACAAGCCAGTTAGTCAAATTTCTGCCCTGCTAGAACTGCCCCGGTCAACTGTAAGTGCTATTATTGTGAAGTGGCAACGTCTAGGAGCAACAACGGCTCAACTGCGAAGCGGTAGGCCACACACTCAAAGGCAGTTCAAAACTGCCTCTGGAAGCAACGTCAATAGAATAACTTCGTCAGGAGCTTCATGAAATGGGTTTCCATGGCCGAGCAGCCACACACAAGCCTTAGATCACCAAGTGCAATGCCAAGGATCGGCACAATTGGAAACGCGCTCTCTGGAGTGATGAATCACGCGTCACCATCTGGCAGTCCGACTGATGAATCTGGGTTTGGCGGATGCAAGTAGAACGCTACTTGCCTGAAGGCATATTGCGGAGGAATAGCGGTCTGGGGCTGTTTATCATGGTTTGGGCTAGACTCCTTAGTTCCAGTGAAGGGAAATCTTAACACTACAGTATACAAATGACATTCTAGATGAAACTGTTCCCCTAACTGTTGCCACAAAGTTGGAAGAAGGCCCTTTCCTGTTTCAGCATGACAATGCCCCCGTGCACAAAGCGAGGTCCATACAGAAATAGTTTGTTGAGACCGGTGTGGAAGAACTTGACTGGACTGCACAGAGCCATGACCTCAAACCTATCGAACACCTTTGGGATGAATTGAAATGCTGACTGTGAGCCAGGCCTAATCACCCAACATCAATGCCCAACCTCACTAATGCTCATGGCTGACTGGAAGCAAGTCCCTGCAGCAATGTTTCAACATCTAGTGGAAAGCCTTCCCAGAAGAGTGGAGGTTGTTGTAGCAGCAAAGGGAGGGGGGGGGGGGCAACTCCATATTAATGTCCATGATTTTGGAATGAGATGTTCTACGAGCAGGTGTCTACATACTTTTGGTCATGTAGCGTATGATGACCACAGGTATAGATGCTTTTGGATTATGAATGGCTACAGTGCCCATATTTGTTAGGTAGCTAGCAAGTAGCTACATACGCACCCCACCAGTACACTGGGCAAACAGCTATGGAAACCATCTCATCCTCTCTCGACTGCGAGTCCACACGTTTGATCAATAGGTACACACTTGATCAATAGTCTTTGAATAAATTGAATAACGATCTAATGCCTCTGCATAAGCTCTTGTACAATATTAAGTAAGTATCATAGAAATAGATGGCACTCGTAGGAAAATATCACTCAAACCATTTGATGACATAGTCCATGGACAGCGCCATGTTGTTGTCCCTGAATCAGGAAATTACATGCATGCAATCTACGAACGTGATTTGTTAGGGCAATATGGATTATGGACTTGTTGATTTGCCAATGGTTACCCTTACACTTAAAAGCATTGGACCAATGGTATTGTATGAGTTCTACCCATAGTTGTTTGATTGGCTACCTGTCATTGTAGACCCCGCCTTCGTTGTCAGTCCCAAGGAAGAGATGTGTAGCCTCCAGTTATTGCAAAATCATGGCAACATTCATGGAACGACTATCTTTCCTTCAGAAAGTAGGTGTTATTTTCCTATATAAATACTTGCAAATAACATTTTGATATAATGCGTATATGTCATTTTATGGGGGAACAGTACATTGTTTTGTAAATCCCATTACGCCCACTGTTTACTGTACCACAGCAACCTAGTTAGCTAACGTTAGCATGCTAGCACATCATAAGATATCACTCTCCCAGGACAGAAATCGTTTTTCATGATCAGACTTACATAAGACTTTAACGCTGTTGTCAATTGGTATGATTTCTTCCCACAGTGTATTACGTTGGACCCACCACCTTGTGCTTTTCGCTATAAACCCAAACATAAAATTACACAAATCCTAGCTAAATGGTCTATTCTGGTGTTCATCTGTTGGCCAATCTATGCATGATCACTTACCCTCTCAGGTTCCCACTCTGATGAAAGCAACAGCAGATGACGAAAAGCCCTGTCCTGGCTACCTCTTTGAAGACATCGGAAGTATCCTTTTATCCCCATCACCTCCCACTGTATGCTGATACAGTACTGTGTTCTGATATTAAAGATCATTTAGTGAGATCCTATTATTTTCAATGTCAACCCAAAGACAGTACAGTTTGTATCCTTTACCCTCCTGGCGCTGCAGAAATCTCCCAGGAGTCCACTGGGTGTGGTCAGTGCCTGTTGGAGTACCTGTTGGAGAGGCTGCAGGTAGAATCCTGCCATGTCAAAATAAAGGTGAGCTCAGCTAGCCAGGTTACCAGGCTTTCAGCTGCATTAAGAAGCCCCCAAACACTGAATTTGACCTTGATTTGTTAACTGAGGCTGAAGAGGAATAATGTAGAAGAATGCAGCTAATCTTCACCATATATCATATCAGCTATTCATCTGTTCCTCCTGTGCCTCTTCCCTTTCCATCGTTTTTGTCCTTCCAGGTTCTGAAGATCTTCGTCCATCTCTGTGGTCACGGATCACCTCACTTTCTGACGGAACTCAGGCGGAACTCCACCTTCATCCAGCAGGCCTCAGGTGAGATGATGATGATGGTGACCACTAATGCATCTCAGTGTCTCTATTTCATCCTTCTCTTTATGACAGTAGGGTTTCGGAGAGCTATGAGTGTTATACTGAATCTGTGTGTTATGCTGAATATCAGTTTACAGTGGTCCTCTTGACCCCATTCATGGCACCGCTATGTACCAGAAAGTGAGGGCCACGGCACAGGTGAGCCAAAACAATGTTGAAAACAATTACTATCCCCCAATGCGTCTTTTTGAAAGTCACAAACTCTCTGTCTTTATCGGTCTTCAGGAATTAGCCAGGTTACTCTTCACAGAGACAGTCTCTGTCCAGAGCAGCACGTCTCCATGCAAACTAGCCATGGCCAACATGGGTGAGTACATTGTGTTGTTATTGCATGTGTATCTCTCTTATTAGTTAACAAACAATCTCTGACCTAATACTGCTACTAATGACAGACATCTGGCTACTGAATGAATGGATGTGACCTCAATTACAATCAAGTTAAACCAATCTTTCTGACAGAGAGATTGAGGAAGAGAAAAGGAGGGAGGGTGGAGAAGAAGAAAGAAGCAGGGAGGAGTGAGGAAGAGACAGGTGGAAAAGAGGGAGTGGATGGGAAGAGTGGGGAAAGGCAGGCACACAAGTACAATGGTTGTCTTTTATCGTTGAGGTCTTTTGTTCCAGGCATGGGGTCAGAGTCTGCCCACGGATCCAGAATGCAGGGGTTTGGCTACAGCCCAGGGAAGAACACAACAAGTAGGTGGCAGCAACAAGGCCACCATTTTGGTTTCATGTGGCTCAGTGGACCTGTTTGAGTAGATTTCAAATACACCCAGTCAAATCCATATCACGTCCTTTTTCCGGCAGGTGGTGAGACCCTGATGGACAAGATCCGCAAGGCTACTGAGTTTGTGGCCAGTGCCGTCCTGCCCCCGATGGAACACCAGGGTATCCGACTCCATGACAACCACTACCGGGCGGTGGTGGCGCCTTCGGGCCTCGTAGAGGTGGCAGTGCCAGCATGTGCCTACACTGTGCCTCCTCACAGACCCAAAGGTGTTTTTACATCAGCTGTTATATTGATTAGATCGTTAGGCTTTTATTACATAGTTGTTACATATGTTTGACAGGACTGAAAGCCTTCTTCGCCTGTATTTCTCTCAAAATCCTGGCCTGTTCCCTCTCTCTCTTCCCTACTCTTAGTTTCCCAGCGGTGTCCAGGGCAGGTGGGTGGGGGCTGGGAGGAGATTGACAGCAGCCATAGCTCCTCCCACAACTCCTGTCAAGAGACCGCAGACCATTGCCAGGTCTCGGGGGGCGGTAGCAGCAATTCAGGTGGCACCGGTAGCCAATCGGGAGCCAGTAGGGAAAGCTCCGGAGACCTATCAGAACGGTGGAAATATTACATGATATAAAAAGTCTTTACCAGCAAAATACTAAATGAGTCAACCATGCTGAGTCTTCCTCTCTCTCCCTCCATCCACCTGTCTCTGTCAGGGTGGAGGCTATGCAGTTAGGGGACTGTGGGCAGGAGATGGCGCTGATCAGAAGGATGACTGAGGGCTCCAAGGTCTTCCTGTCCAGAGAGGAGAACCAGCACTTCATCAAGGAGTCAGTACAGACCAATAGGTTGCATGTTATTAGAGCATTGGCTTCGACCTTTGTTCTAGTCTGCCTTCACCTTGATTTTTGTCCAGTGTTTTTTTGGATGTTTTAATTCCCTCCCATCTGTCCCCAGGTGTTCCACTCTGAACTGTGAGGTGGTGGTGGAGCTGCTCTCTCGCAGACTGCAGGACCCGTCACAGACTGCCCAGATGGTACAGTCAATATATATGTGTCTTGAATGTGCTGCTATTTTGACCAGGTTTCTCTTGAAAAATAAACAAAGATCTCAAATATGTGTGAATGTGCTGCTTCCCTCCTTCCCACCAGAGGGCGCTGTGTGCTGTGGCCTGTCTCATGACCTCTGATCTGCTGTCTCTGGAGCAAATCTTCGGGGTGACCCAGAGGAGGCTGGTCCAGCTGAGTGAGGGACCTCCAGGGCCTGTAGCCAACAAGACCATCAAGGTAACACATAATCTAATTATTACCTTTTAAAGCTGCAATATGTCACTTTTTGGGCGACCAAACCAAATTCAAATAGAAATGAGTTATAGATCTTTCATTCCCATTGAAAGCAAGTCTACGAAGCGGTAAATCTGTTGTGTGTGCTATTTCTATGCTTTCCGTTCTTAAGTTTTGTTTTTTTTACTTTCGGTTTCACACCTGCTCGTCGTACATCTCATTCCAAAATCATGGGCACTAATATGGAGTTGGTCTCCCCCCTTTGCTGCTATAACATCCTCCATTCTTCTGAGAAGGGGCGGCAGGGTAGCCTAGTGGTTAGAGCGTTGGACTAATAATCGGAAGGTTGCAAGTTCAAATCCCCGAGCTGACAAGGTATCTGTCGTTCTGCCCCTGAACAGGCAGTTAACCCACTGTTCCGAGGCCAGAATTTGTTCTTAACTGACTTGCCTAGTTAAATAAAGGTAAAAAAGAAAAATAAATAAAAAGAAGGCTTTCCACAAAATATTGCAACATTGCTGGAACAAGGGGCTGAGCCTGACCATTATTCCTCCTCCACCAAACCCAGATTCATCTGTCGGAATCATCACTCCAGAGAATGCATTTCCACTGATCCAGAGTCCAATGGCGGCGAGCTTTACACCATTCTAGCCCACGCTTGTCATTGCGCATGGTGATCTTAGGCTTGTGTGAAGCTCCTGACGAACAGTTATTGTGTTGACGTTGCTTTGAACTCAGTAGTGAGTGTTGCAACCGAGGACAGGCGACTTTTAACGCTTCAGCACTCGGTGGTTCCGTTCTTTGAGCTTGTGTGGCCTAGCACTTTGCGGCTGAGCCATTGTTGCTCCTAGACGTTTCCACTTCACAATAACAGCACTTACAGCTGACCGGGGCAGCTCTAGCAGGGCAGAAATTTGACAAACTGACTTGTTGAAAAGGTGTCATCCAATGATGGTGCCACATTGAAAGTCACTGAGCTCTTTAGTAAGGCCATTCTACTGATAATGTTTGTCTATGGAGATTGCATGGCTGTGTGCTCGATTTTATACACATTTCAGCAACGGGTGTGGCTGAAATAGCCAAATCCACTCATTTGAATGGGTGTCCACATACTTTTGGTGATGTACTGTATGTAAGTGGGAGAACTCAGAAGGACAGGAATTGCCTGCCAAGGAATTAGGCTTCAATTGCTATGCATGGTGCCAGTGGCCCCCGATGTTGCTATGGGGACTCTTAGGGAATAATCAAGAGGAAACTTGAGTGTGGACTGGAAATTACTTGGACCATAGATTCATCTATTCTAACAAGTGAAGTCATCCTCTAAAATCTTATCAAAATACTTCTGAATATCTTGTTCTCCTCAGGCTGCAGTTTATGGGAAGTGTGTGACTGCTTCCACCACAGGCAGACAGGAGCTGAGAAAGGACCTGTGTGTTAGTTTGATGCTCTGAAGGCTTGCCGTGCGGTAGCAGAGAAAAAAAGTCTATAACTTGGGTGACTGGAGTCTTTGACAATTTTATGGGCTTTCCTCTGACACCACCTATTGTATAAGTCCTGGATGGCAGGAAGCTTGGCCCCAGTGATGTACTGGTCCATTCGCACTACCCTCTGTAGCGCCTTAACATTCAGATGCCAAGCAGTTGCCATACCAGGCAGCGATGCAACCGGTCAGGATGCTCTCGATGTTGCAGCTGTAGAACCTTTTGGGACCTTGGGGCCCATGCCAAATCTTTTCATTCTTCTGAGGGGAAAAGGCGTTGTCGTGCCCTCTTCACGACTGTCTTGGTGTGTTTGGACCATGATAGTTCATTGCTGATGTGGACACCAAGGAACTTGAAACTCAGCTTACATGGAACAATAATTCTCTACACTATATTGCTTGTTTTGTCACAAACTGAAATTAAGCGAACTATTAGAACTTTAGCAACCAGGGAATGGCAGGGTGATTTCTGCATATTGAACCTTTAATAATAAGTAAACACCAGAGAGGCAGAGTGTGATGAGCCTGGGTGTTAGAATCGAAGATGATGATCTACGATGGTTGACTCTTGATATATACACTATGTAGTTTTGAATTGTAAAATAGGATGGTTTTGCCTTCCAGATCCTTCGTCAGTTTAAGGCTTTGATGGGCGGGCCAATCATTGGTGCCGGATGTGATGCAGCAGCAGCCAATGGTGTTCCTCTATCCTCCTCGGATCAGCCCCCCACTCCCACAAGTCCCGCACTGCTACTGCCAACACGCCCAGGTGACATCACGGTCTTTAACCATCACAAAGGGAGAGACCCTGAGACTGAGCAGTCAACTGGGGGGCAAGCTCAACCCCCTCCCCTGCCTGACCTGGGCTGGGCCCAAAGGGGTACATCTGAGAGGTTACTAAATCTCAACCTTGATGATGAGAGAGGGTCTGCTAATCAGGATGAAGAGTTCATGGACAGTCAGGTTGGGTTTAGGACTGGTGAGACCCAGCTCACCTCAAATGTTACAGTTAAAGACTCAGAGCTCCAGACAGAGAGGGACCCATTCAGAGTCACGGACCCCCAGATCGAGCAGCCCTGTGGGGGTAGACTCTCTTTGTTCAGTGGCATGGAGCTGGTGGCCAGAGGGACGTCTGTGTGTCCATCAACCCTTACAGAGAGGAATGGAGATCTGCAGCTTCAGGTGGAAAAGAGAGACGGGAGGGAGTGTCTGAGTGTTACCCCTACAAACACACCGCTACTCTGTGTCGATGACAGTGATACAACGCCTACGTACAACCTCACGTTCACCAGCAGCCAATCAGCCTTCTCTTTCCTTCACCTTTGATCTCCAACATAGAACAGGAATGTTTAGGATCATGCTGGCACCATAGGCATCTCTGCTCTGAAAACATGACTACAATTTGTCAGGGGTGCCCAGCTCCCAGTCCTGAAGGTATGCAATGTTCGCTGTGAGTTGTTATATTAACTTAATTTCTATAATAATCCCCAGAGGTAAAAACTCTACACAGTATGCCTGGAGTATGTTCAGTTTGCAGAGTTATGTTTAACAAATGTGAGGCAATTTTTGAGCTAGTTAATGGTTACTTTGACTCAGGATTTTGCACAACAATGATTTTATGTTAGAGTAATCCACTTGGGCACACACTGATTGAATCAACATTGTTTCCATGTCATTTCAATGAAATGACTTTGAGCCAACGTGGAATAGATGTTGAATTGACATCTGTGCCCAGTGGGATGTGTCTTCCGCTCTTCTCTGGCACTAGGTGCCCTTCTTACTACCTTAAATATAAACATTGAGTGTTATTTCACAAGTGTGTTTTATTTCTACTCTTGATTCACATTCAATAGGAATGGGACTGGTTGTAGATTGCATGAACGATTTGCCAAAACCTCAATGAAATATAATGAAGTAATGTTTGACGAGGAGTTGTCGTTCTCTATGTCCTGTCTGTTGGTCAGAGCGCTACAGTATACGACAGATTGAAAGCATATTGGTACATTCAGTGGTGATACTGTGTCTATTTCAACTAAAGCCATGCTGTTGCACCACTGTGTGACTAGAATAAAACCTGCTGTTTGTTGCAGCACTAAGTAGAAGAAAGGCCTTTCATGGTGGGCCATTACATAACATTAGCAGCACCCCGCCCTACAGGCATTAAATAAATGGATCTGATTCACTGCAATTCCTCACTTGTCAGAAATGTGTTATCTGTTCAGTCATTTTTTGGTCTCTGGATATGCCATCTGATATTTTCAGATATTTTTCAGAGCTGATGTGATTGCTCAAATGACCAATTAGTGAAAAAGGATCAGAATCGGGCTGCCTGTGTAAACGCAGCCCGATTCTGATCCTTTTTCACTAATTGGTCATTTGAGCAATCACATCAGCTCTGAAAAATATCTGAAAATATCAGATTTGAGCTGCCTGTATAAACACAGCCTAATATTCAACTCCCCATGGGACCATGGTACTGCAATGCTTTGAATCAAATGTCCCCCTCTCCAGTGTGGGCTGACTAATCTACCAGCTCACATTTGTTGCATGTGTTTTAAATTTGATTGAAAACATTCGGGGCAGGGAAAAGTCAGATCAGAAGTTACGTAATCTAGTGGATCTTTCAGTCAGCAGGGAGTTGTCTCATATGTGGTTCAGCTTTGCTATGTGCCCGGAGGGGGCCCATGTTAGAACAAAAACACATTCCTGCACTACAAGAATAACAGGTATGTCACTATGGAAAAGTACCCATGGGACATCACAACTCTGACATCACCTCATTGAAGATTACATTTAAAAGGTTTAGGGTCGGGATGTCCCAAGGATACCATATAGCATTAACCATGTCACTATAGGGCAGGGGGTGTCAAACTCCGTGGAGGTCCGAGTGTCTGCTGGTCTGTTACTTCCTTTCAATTATTGTCAAATGAAGACTTAGGACCTCCCCTCACCTAGTTGTCAAACTAATCAATTAAGACCTAGATAACCAGGTGGGAGGGGAGGTCCTAACTAATCAATTATCTTAATCATTCAAGTACAAGGGAGGAGTGAAAACCCACAGACATTGAATTCTCTGGAATGAGTTTGACACCTGTGATAGTGCACCATTTCAGATGCAGATATTCTTTGCCGATGGACCGACCTGTCAAAATTGTCTGTCTATGTACTCAATCACTGCCCAGCGGGGTCTGAGTCACTATACCTGGAGTCCAACACCGAGTCCTTTATACTTGAGTCCCAAGTCACTTGGCAGTGCTAAAAGCTGCGGTCCAACAATCTTTAAAGTAATTCTTCATCAGGTAGAAAGCTAAGTAAGGCTAGACTGCTAGTACAGTAACTATGTAACATTTGCTGTTGTAGCTAGCATGTTGAATCATGCAAGAGAGAGCGAGACTGACAGTCATCACTGGTCGAGTCATGAAAGTCGTGACTTAAGTCCTAGTCAAAATGCCTCCGTTTAAAAGAGTATTTCCATAAGGGAAAACATTTATTTAGTAAAACAATGTTCTATTTATTCACTCATCTTGGATGCATGTCAGTAGTTTTATAGGGAGCAAACCAACTGAAATAAGACAGGGTAAATATCAATCAAATCCAATTTATTGCAACCTCCCTGGGCAGAATACTGCAACAGATGTTCCCAAAAGACAAGAGTATTCAGAGGTTGTTGATTATGTGCTTCACAACTTTGTGTCACTCAGCCATAGCTATGGAAACACAAATTCCCTACAAAAACACTAGTGCCTTCACCCCAAAAAAGGCTGGTATTAGGACCCAGTCCTGATGGAAAAACAGCATGACTGGACTTCACTGTAAAGTAAACCCAACAGGCTGTGGTTCTAGAGGGGGGTGGAGACGATGGTGGGTAGCTCCCCAACAGGCGGAGGGTTGTACTTCTCCACTCTCATCAGTCGACGTAGGATGTCGTCTCTGTCCTTTGGCCAGGTGTAGACTAGAGTGTTCTGGAGCCAGGCAGGAACATGGCACTGAGACGGACAGAAGACCAGTTTATACCTGGTTCTAACATGCAGCCTTTGTCCTGATCTTGTCCACATTCTGATTGTGCCCACATTTTTAGATAGGTGTAGACGATTAAAAGAAGCATCTGATTGTGATCAGATCTTCCTGCCCACCTCTGGAGGTAGTCAGGCACGCATTGTGTCTGGATATTGCACAAGTGTAAACGGATCTGAACAGTGAACCCATTTAAATCATTATTTCCCACCCTCTAATACCATTGACAGCTGTCACCATTGACTTGTGGCATCAATGTGTCTTAAAATAAATCATACATATTAAACAATATCTGTCATATCATTTGCATACAGGGAGGGACCAGGAAATCTGGTCACAATGCAGACACAGTGTACAGAAAAGACACATATTAATAGCACGTGTGGACACATCTGAAAAAGTGGGTACAATCGTTTTGCTGAGGGGGGGGACGGATCATAATAATGGCTGGAAAGGAGTAAATGGAATGCTATCAAACACATAGAATTCATGTGTTTGATACCATTCATTCCATTCCAGCCATTACTATGAGCCTGTCCTCCACAATTAAGGTGCCACCAACCTCCAGTGTTGTTAGCGCAAGGTATAAATGGGCTAGAGGGGGAGAGGCTGCTAGAAAGAGGCCATTGATCTTACTGAATTCAGTAAATAAGAGCTATTGTCTTTCAGTTTCCTAGTAAAATGTTTTAGTGCTTAAAAAAACAACATTAATTTCCACAAGTCCAATACCTTTTTAGCTCCTGGAAACAGTATGGGAATGAATCTGAAGTTCTGGCATCCATTCTGAATGAACTCATTCTGCAGCTGTAACATAGTCACACTTTCATATCCCTTTCTAGAAGTGAAGCATGAAATCGATGAAAACATTATTTTTGATAGATTATCATTAGGTTTCTTTATGGACTGCCATAAGCTCACCTGCTTATAGATATAGACTGTGTGTAACATCCTCTCGTCTTTCTCCATATAGATATTAGCCCCCGTTACAGTCTCATGATACTTGGGACTGATAACAATGATGATAAGGTAATATTTCTGAGAAGGTAAAGATAGAAAGGATTAGCCCTCAGCCCAGGCCACTTCATGTTGACACATGCTAACTTGACTTCATGACTTCATTTGTGATGTAACATAGCATTGATTAAAAAGGTTAAGAAGCATTTCTACCATCTTGTCAAAGTCATCTGAGGTTGAATCAGCCATTTTACCTCGTTGATGTATTTTTCCATGAAGTCAATGGCGCTAATACTTATGAGCTGCTGCTCAAATACATCCACCTGAAACCATACAGGAAGAGAAACAGCACTAATATACTACTATATCAGTAAATGGCAAGTGAAATTCTATGATTCTGAACTATAAAAAGTAACCTTACACTAGTGTCAAAGCCGTTGTGACGCAGCAGGGAAACAAAGTTCATGGTCTCTTTAAAATGGTTGTCGCTGTCTCTCTCATAGGTGACAAAGACCTTTCCTAAAATAAACAAATAACATGTTACTCAATAGCACTGTGTGCTGTTAAATAGCACACAGTATGAACCAACCGAAACAAGTGTGTAATCACTCGTATTTGTATAATAGCACAAACATTTGACATTTTTGTCATTTAGCAGATGCTCTTATCCAGAGCGACTTACAGTTAGTCACATTCCTCTTAAGGTAGCTAGGTGAGACAACCACATATCACAATCATAGTAAGTAAAATGTTCCTTAATAAAACAACTATCTGCAAAGTCAGTGCTAGTAAGAAAAGACAACCAATTCCATGTTGATACTATTGGCAGTGTTGATCTACCATACCACCGTACAGCACTTACTTTGCTCCAATGACAGCTGTGTACTACTCCCCGGTCTGTCACTTTGTCTGTGTTGGGGGACAAAGCTCTCACTGTGATGGGAGAGACAAGCCAAATCATAGTGCCAGTCAAGAACTTGACAATGTAACATTAATTTTAATTTATATTTACATTTTTGTCATTTAGCAGATGCTCTTGTCCAGAGCGACTTACAGTAGTGAGTGGATTCATTTTTGTACTTTTTCCCATACTGGTCCCAGTGGGAATCAAACCCACAGCCCTGGTGTTGTAAGTGCCATGCTCTAACTGAGCCAATACTTCATTTCTCTCTCGTGGGGAAATTGTCCAGGCAGTCATTGGCCTTTTAGATATTTGAGTTCCCACTTTCTGTTTGGTTGCTTGGAACCCTTGTCTATTGGTCTGTACTAAACCATTACCTATTATGTGTGTTCACCAGTGGAGGCTGGTGGGAGGTGCTATGGGAGGACGGGCTCATTGTAATGGATGGAATGGAATGAGTCAAACGTGTGGTTTCCATATGTTTGATGTGTTTGATACCGTTCCATTAAGTATATTCTTTACAATGAGCCCATCCTCCTATAGCTCCACCCACCAGCCTCCTGTGGTGTTTACCTTATAGCTAACACTGTGTTACGGCCTGTACTGTTTGTGTACGACTTCAGTGGCACGCAGAGTCTGGAACCGAAAACGTTATTATTAAAAGAAGCAAATGCCTGTTCCAATGGAAATAAGAGTATATTACATGTAATTGACATAATTAGATTGTCAGAACTCTTCTCTGTCGAAGAATTTACATTATGCATTCCTTAAATCATCCTCTTCAAATGGCTTGATATTGTTGCAGATGTCATCGTTTACACAAGACAGTTTTTAAAATGTAACCAAGGAAGTAAAACATTGAGGGGAAGTGGTAACATCAGAGCCGTCCAACATTTCCTCATCTCCCACCCCTTCTAATGCGACCTTCCCCGATGCTTCTCCCACTTTTTCCCCTGCCCCGCTACAAAATTTCTCCCTGCAGGCAGTCACTGAGTCGGAGTTCCTAAAGGAGCTCCTTAAACTTGACCCCCCAAAATAACATCTGGGTCAGATGGTTTAGACCTTTTCTTCTTTAAGGTTGTTGCCCCTATCATCGCCAAGCATGTCTCTTCTTTCTGAGGAGGTTCCCTTTGCTTAGAAGGCAGCCACAGTTTGTCCTTTATTTAAAAGGGGGAGATCAAGCTGATCCTAACTGTCATATGCATATTTCTATTTTGCCCTGTTTATCAAAAGTATTGGAAAAACTTGTCAATAATCAACTGACTGGTTTTCTTGATGTCTATAGTATTCTCTCTGGTATGCAATCTGGTTTCCACTCAGGTTATGGATGTGTCACTGCAACTTTAAAAGGTCCTCAATGATGTCACCATTTCCCTTGATTCTAAGCAATATTGTGTGGCTATTTTTATTGACTTGGCCAAAGCTTTTGATACGGTAGACCATTTCATTCTTGTGGGCCGGCTACGGAGCATTGGTGTCTCTGAGGGGTCTTTGGCCTGGTTTGCTAACTACCTCTCTCAAAGAGTGCAGTGTATAATGTCAGAAAATCTGCTGTCTCAGCCACTGCCTGTCACCAAGGCTTGATCCTTGGCCACATGCCCTTCTCAATTTACATCAACAACATAGCACAGACAGTAGGAAGCTCTCTCTTCCATTTATACACAGATACAGTTTTATACTTAGCTGGCCCTTCTCTGGATGTTGTGTTAAACGCTCTACAACAAAGCTTTTAGTGTCCAGCAAGCTTCCTCTGCCCTTAACCTTGTCCTGAACACCTCCAAAACAAAGGTAATGTGGTTTGGTAAGAATAATGCCCCTCTCCCCATAAGTGTGATTACTACAGTGCCTTGCGAAAGTATTCGGCCCCCTTGAACTTTGCGACCTTTTGCCACATTTCAGGCTTCAAACAAAGATATAAAACTGTATTTTTTTGTTTAGAATCAACAACAAGTGGGACACAATCATGAAGTGGAACGACATTTATTGGATATTTCAAACTTTTTTAACAAATCAAAATCTGAAAAATTGGGCGTGCAAAATTATTCAGCCCCCTTAAGTTAATACTTTGTAGTGCCACCTTTTGCTGCGATTACAGCTGTAAGTCGCTTGGGGTATGTCTCTATCAGTTTTGCACATCGAGAGACTGAAATGTTTTCCCATTCCCCCTTGCAAAACAGCTCGAGCTCAGTGAGGTTGTATGGAGAGCATTTGTGAACAGCAGTTCAGTTCTTTCCACAGATTCTCAATTGGATTCAGGTCTGGACTTTGACTTGGCCATTCTAACACCTGGATATGTTTATTTTTGAACCATTCCATTGTAGATTTTGCTTTATGTTTTGGATCATTGTCTTGTTGGAAGACAAACCTCCGTCCCAGTCTCAGGTCTTTTGCAGACTCTATCAGGTTCTTACAGAATGGTCCTGTATTTGGCTCCATCCATCTTCCAATCAATTTTAACCATCTTCCCTGTCCCTGCTGAAGAAAAGCAGGCCCAAATCATGATGCTGCCACCACCATGTTTGACAGTGGGGATGGTGTGTTCAGGGTGATGAGCTGTGTTGCTTTTACACAAAACATAGCGTTTTGCATTTTTGCCAAAAAGTTCAATTTTGGTTTCATCTGACCAGAGCACCTTCTTCCACATGTTTGGTGTGTCTCCCAGGTGGCTTGTGGCAAACTTTAAACAACACTTTTTATGGATATCTTTAAGAAATGGCTTTCTTCTTGCCACTCTTCCATAAAGGCCAGATTTGTGAAATATACGACTGATTGTTGTCCTATGGACAGAGTCTCCCACCTCAGCTGTAGATCTCTGCAGTTCATCCAGAGTGATCATGGGCCTCTTGGCTGCATCTCTGATCAGTCTTCTCCTTGTATGAGCTGAGTTTAGAGGGATGGCCAGGTCTTGGTAGATTTGCAGTGGTCTGATACTCCTTCCATTTCAATATTATCGCTTGCACAGTGCTCCTTGGGATGTTTAAAGCTTGGGAAATCTTTTTGTATCCAAATCTGGCTTTAAACTTCTTCACAACAGTATCTCGGACCTGCCTGGTGTGTTCCTTGTTCTTCATGATGCTCTCTGCGCTTTTAACGGACCTCTGAGACTATCACAGTGCAGGTGCATCTATACGGAGACTTGATTACACACAGGTGGATTGTATTTATCATCATTAGTCATTTAGGTCAACATTGGATCATTCAGAGATCCTCACTGAACTTCTGGAGAGAGTTTGCTGCACTGAAAGTAAACGGGCTGAATAATTTTGCACGCCCAATTTTTCAGTTTTTGATTTGTTAAAAAAGTTAATATCCAATAAATGTCGTTCCACTTCATGATTGTGTCCCACTTGTTGATTCTTCACAAAAAAATACAGTTTTATATCTTTATGTTTGAAGCCTGAAATGTGGCAAAAGGTCGCAAAGTTCAAGGGGGCTGAATACTTTTGCAAGGCACTGTACCTCTGAGGGTTTAGAGCTTGAGGTAGTCACCTCAAACAAGTACTTGGGAGTATGGCTAGATGGTGCACTGTACATATCTCAGCACATATCAAAGCTGCAGGCTAAAGTTAAATCTCTTTCACTTCAGCTACAAAACTAACCCTGATTCAGATGACCATCCTATCCATACTAGATTACGGAGACATAATTTATAGATTGGCAGGTAAGGGTGCTCTCGAGCGGATAGATGTTCTTTACCATTCAGCCATCCGATTTGCCACCTTTGCTCCTTGTAGGACACATCACTGCACTCTATACTCCTTTGTAAACTGGTCATCTCTGTAAACCCACCGCAAGACCCACTGGTTGATGCTTATTTATAAAACCCTCTTAGACCTCACTCCCCCCTACCGGAGTTATCTACTGCAGCCCTCATACAACACCCATTCTGCCAGTCACATTCTGTTAAAGGTCCCCATAGCACACATCCCTGGGTCGCTTCTCTTTTCAGTTCGCTGCAGCTAGTGACTGGAACGAGCTGCAACAAACACTCAAACTGGGCAGTTTTATCTCAATCTCTTCATTCAAAGACTCAATCATGGACACTCTTACTGACAGTTGTGGCTGCTGTGTGTGATGTATTGTTGTCTCTACCTTCTTGCCTTTTGTGCTGTTATCTGTGCCCAATAATATTTGTACCATGTTTTGTGCTGTTGTCTGTGCCCAATAATATTTGTACCATGTTTTGTGCTGCTACCATGTTTTTTCATGTTGTGTTGCTATCATGTTGTGTTGTCATGTGTTGCTGCCTTGCTATATTTATATTGTATTCGTTGTATTTATTTTTAATCCCAGGCCCCCGTCCCTGCAGGAGGCCTTCATTGTAAAAAAAAAAAAAAAATGTAAAAGATGGGTTAGTTAGACAACTCACCTTTGAGTGGTGCCAGCTGCATCTTGATGTCTGCAGTGGTCCGGACCTGATATGACACCAATATATATATATATTTTTTTTAAATGTACCAGTCAAAAGTTTGGACACACTTACTCATTAAGGGTTTTTACATTGTAGAATAATAGTGAAGACAAACTATGAAATAACACATCACAATATATTTTATATCTGACATTCTTCAAAGTAGCCTCCCTTTGCTTTGACAGCTTTGCACACCATTTGCATTCTCTCAATAAACTTCATGAGGTAGTCACCTGGAATGCATTTCAATTAACAGGTATGCCTTGTTAAAAGTTAATTTGTGGAATTTCTTTGCTTCTTAATACGTTTGAGCCAATCAGTCGTGTTGTGACAAGGTATGGGTTGTATACAGAAGATAAATCAAATCAAAGTGTATTTGTCACGTGCGCCGAATACAACAGGTGTAGTTAGACCTTACAGTGAAATGCTTACTTACAGGCTCTAACCAATAGTGCGGAGAAAAAAAAGTATGTCTGTGTGTGTTGGTAAGTAAAGAAATAAAACAACAAAAAGACATTTGAAAATAAGAGTAGCAAGGCTATATACAGACACCGGTTAGTCAGGCTTATTGAGGTAGTATGTACATGAATGTATTGTTCAAGTGACTATGCATATAAGATAAACAGAGAGTAGCAGCAGCGTAAAAGATAGCCCTATTTGGTAAAAAACAAGTCGATATTATGGCATGAACAGCTGAATTAAGCAAAGAGAAACAACAGTCCATTAGTTTAAGACATGATGGTCAGTCAATCAGGAAACTTTCAAAGTTCTTGAAATTTATCTTCAAGTGCAGTCGCAAAAAAACATCAAGCGCTATGATGAAACTGTCTCTCATGAGGACCCCCACAGGAAAGGAAGACCCAGAGTTACCTCTGATGCAGAGGATAAGTTCATTAGTTACCAGCCTTAGAAATTGCATTCCAAAAACAATGCTTCAGAGTTTAAGTTACAGACATCAACATCAACTGTTCAGGGAAGACGGTCTAAAAATCAGGACTTCATGGTCGAATTGCTGCAAAGAAACCACTACCACAGGACACCAATAATAAGAATCGACTTGCTTGTGCCAAGAAATCCGAGCAATGGACAATAGACTGTCCATTCCTTTGGTCTGATGAGTCCAAATTTTTGGTTCCAACTGCCGTGTCTTTGTGAGATGCAGAATAGATGATCTCCGCATGTGTGGTTCCCACCATGAAGCATGGAGAAGGAGGTGGTGTGATGGTGCTTTCCTGGTGACACTGTCTGTGATTAATTTAGAATTCAAGGCACTCTTCACCAGCATGGCTACCACAGCATTCTGCAGGTATACGCCATCCCATCTGGTTTGCGCTTATTGAGACTATCATTTGTTTTTCAACAGGACAGTGACTCAAAACACACCTCCAGGCTGTGTAAGGGCTATTTGACCAAGGAGAGTGATGGAGTTTTGCATCAGATGACCTGGCCTCCACCGCAGATTGAAGGAAAAGCCACCAACAAGTGCTCAGCATATGTGGGAACTCCTTAAACTGTTGGAAAAGCATTCCAGGTGAAGTTTGTTGAGAGAGTGTTGCAAAGCTGTCAAGGCAAAGGGTGGCTACTTTGAACAATCTAAAATATATTTTGATTTGATTTACACTTTTTTTTGGTTACTACATGATTCCATATGTGTTATTTCCCCGTTTTGATGCCTTCACTATTATTCTACAATGTAGAAAATAGTAAATATAAAGATATTATTGTTGCTCCTTAATAATTTGTCATATTTTGATTTTTTTTCCTCCTTAAAACTGCATTGTTGGTTAAGGGCTTCGAAGTAAGCATTTCACTATAATGTCTACACCTGTTGTATTCGGCGCATGTGACAAATACAATTTCATAGTGACCAGTGGAGGCTCATCAATAGTAAAAATAACGAAAAACCCTTGAAGGTGTCCAAACTTTTGATTGGTACTCATTTTTTTATAGACATAAATGCTCACACACACACACACACACACACACACATATAGTAAAATACATAAAGAGTATCATTTTAATTGTCATTAGCTAGGTTTCCATCCAATTGATGACAAACTTCCATGGGAATATTCTAAAACCCACAAACAATAACAGCATTTTCCCATCAAATTGACTTGTTTGCGGAGGCTGTGCGTGATGACGTAGTGCAAATGAAAGTAACTTTTGCGGTTCAATTCCCATGTACTGAATAAAGTACAAGTTAAATAGGTTTCCATCGCATTTTCAACTCTACTAATGGTTTTGTCACAATTTTTGGCAGGTTATATAGTGAATGTGCACACTCTGGTCTTGGCACACGCACTCTAGGCAACAACTCGCAGATACAGTGCAGGTATGGACTATATGATGAGATTATTATGGGCAAAAGAGCAAGGTTATTGTTATTTGTCAAACGGCAGGAAAGCATCGATGAGCTTGTCACCAGAAAATCTTTTAATGGAAAGGAGAATCAAGCTCAACACCTAGCACCTTCACCACACTGTGAAGTTCATCATAATTTATTTAACCTGTAGCGGGGAGTCGTAGTGAGAGGACCACACACCATGTCAACGCATGACTCCAAGTTTACTTGTGTGCAAATATTGATCTAATAGCCATCATAAGGACCCGCCCTCACTATTTCTCGCATTATACATTTTTACCGACTCAAAAAGATCCCACCTTGTCTAGCTTATTTCATTTTGTCGACATTTGGAAAATTTACCGTCAAATGTTCTGTTTCCATCTGGCCTGTCATGACATTTTTATCGGACATGTACTTTACTCACATAAAAAAAAGGTTGGATGGGAACCTGTTTATAGACAATATGTTGCTGCATGCACTGTGGATGATCTAACATTTTAGGAGGTGGAAGGCCAATAGAAGTGCCTCTGAGAAATAGGATGCCACATATGGCCTGGGATGCTTGTGACATACACTGAGTGTACAAAACATTAAGAACACCAGCTCTTTCCATGACATAGACTGACCAGGATAATCCAGGGGAAAACTATGATCCGAATTTAAGCTGTTCAGAGGGCGAAAGGGGGGTGCAACTCAATACACTAAATATAGTTTTACATACACACCCACCCCCCTATATGACTGGGACTGGAACTCACCATAGTAGGGTGGACGGTAACTTGGCCTTGGAACGAGCTGTACGACAGGGCCCATTCCGAGCCCCTGTGCAGGGCACTGTGCACAGCAGACCGGGCCCTGAGTTGGGTAAGGGTACGGGGGAAGGAAAGGGTAGCGGAGAGCAGCCTCTGGTGGGCAGGAGAGCAGAGAGTATGGCTGCTCCAGGCTACTGATGCTGGGGCTGTATCGCCCAGGAAGTGAGTGGTGGGATTTACCCTGGTCATGATAGCCCTCCTCTACTGGGCAACTGGCAAAGTCTGCACAGTGTGGGTATGAGTAGGATGGCAGGCTGTCTGGGTATTGCCCTCCAGTGCGTCCGTCGCTGTTGTTGGCAAAGCTGGATTTCAGCCAGGCGTACCTCTGGTCGTCCAGGGCACTTAGACACAACTCTTCCTGTCCGGGGTAGGGTGTCTGGGGGCTGTAGCCAGCACATAGTCCCTGGGGTGGCCAGTTTGGGCTGGATCTTGACGGTGGTTCTTCTTGGCTGCCGTGTGGCTCTCTATTGGCCATCCTGCTCTGGTTGAGGACTTCTGGATAATTGAGTTGACTATGGGGTCTTAAGTGTAGGGCACTAGATATGGATACGTCACTCATTGTCTCATCATTCTCCTCACACTGACTGTGACTGTCCAGCAGCGGAGGGAGTCTACAGAGAGTGAAGAGACAAGTCAGCCAACAGTGTATAACCTGGAACAGGGATGGGCCACTTCGATCGGGGTGGGGACCACAAAATCTGAACTCATCATGAGGGGCCGCAGTGGTTCACATGTCTGCGTTCCCACATGAATACAGAGCTGGCCCTAAGTTACATTTTGTTGCCCCCCCCATCCCTACCTTGCGGGCAAAACATTTTACTGGCTCCCCTCTTGACAGCAGAGAGAATAAAAGTTTGAGTTAATTTCCTGTAATTCTACTCATTTTGCCATGAGGCGGAGAGAAGATTTGGCAATTTATACTGTAACTCATTTCCTATATATAAAATTCAACACATTTTTGCCATGGGGAGGGAAGAAATATTTGCAGTTTTTAATATGATATCTGAATGACAGTGACTAACAAAATCAATGGGGGCTTCCTGGTCGGTAATATGACCATGATTACTAGAAGTTTAGATAGTCTCCCCAGCTAACTTACCAATCTAAAAAATAGTAGCTGACATGGGATAATTGACTGACTGTCAGTGACAGGCATAACAAGTGAAAAGCTACTGATGCACAACCAAATTTCAAAATTGCACCTTGTGAATTCTACCATTCTAAATGGGGCCAGTTGCCCATCCCTGACCTAGAAAGTACTCCATAGTGAGATGCCAGTGAATGACAGCTCTCAAATACAGTGCCTTCAGTTAGTATTCATACCTATTGACTTATTCCACATGTTGTGTTACAGCCTGAATTCAAAATACTTATTATTTAGGCTTGCCATAACAAAAGGGGTTAAATATACTGAACAATTTTTTTTATGCAACATGCACCAATTTCAACGATTTTACCTAGTTACAGTTCGGAAATCAGTCACTTGAAATAAATAAATTAGGCTCTAATCTATGGATTTCACATGACAGGACAGGGGTGCAGTCAGTTGGGAAACAGGCCCACCCAATCAGAACTAGTTTTTCTCCACAAAACGGCTTTATTACAGACAAAAATATGCCTCAGTTTCATCAACTGTCCGGTGGCTGGTCTCAGACGATCCCGCAGGTGAAGAAGCCAGATGTGGAGGTCCTGGGCTGGCATGGTTATGGTTGTGGTTGTGAGGCCGGTTGGACATACTGACAAATTCTCTAAAACGACATTGGAGGCTTATGGTAGAGAAATTAACATTCAATCGTCAGGCAACAGCTCTGGTGGCCATTCCTGCAGTCAGCATGCCAATTGCACGCTCTCTCAAAACTTGAGACATCTGTGGCATTGTGTTGTGTGACAAAACTGCACATGCCTTTTGTCCCCAGCTCAAGGTGCAACTGTGTAATGATCATGCTGTTTAATCAGCTTATGATATGCCACGTCTGTCCGGTGGATAGATCATCTTGGCAAAGGAGAAATGCTCACTCACAGGGATGTAAACAAATTTGTGCACAAAATGAGAGAAATAATATTTGTGTGTGTATGGAACATGTCTGGGATATTTTATTTCAGCTCATGAAATCAACACTTTACATGTTGTGTTTATGTTTTTGTTCAGTTTACTTATTGACTCAACATTTCAGCTTGACATTTTTTATGAATTTGTGAAAATGACAAATGTAATTCTACTTTCACATTATGGGCTAGTGACAAAATCTAAATTGAATACATTTTAAATTCAGTCTGTAACACAACAACATGTGGAAAAGGTCAAGAGGCGTGAATACTTTCTGAAGGCACTGTGAGAGTTGTGGTGATCTTTATCATCAACCGAGTAACTACCACAC
The DNA here is from genome assembly GCF_036934945.1 of Oncorhynchus masou masou. NCBI lineage: Eukaryota > Metazoa > Chordata > Actinopteri > Salmoniformes > Salmonidae > Oncorhynchus > Oncorhynchus masou. The sequence goes on along the minus strand of NC_088235.1, from coordinate 26,004,738 downwards.
AACTGTTCAAAGCCTTTGTCTGCACTGTAATTAATAGAAGCCATTTTGCTACAGTAAGCAACGTGTCGTGCGAGCTTCTGAGGCGATTACCTTGGAGATGCACTTTGCAGAGAGGGTAACATCGTTCACTTATTCCAAGGACACCAAAGGATTTCACAAACCTGTCATTAAAATTATTACTGAGACCCCAGCGCAAGAGTTACAGGTCAAACCACAAACAGACTCAAAACAAAAGTGTCTAGGCAACAGGTTTTACAATGCACGCTTGGATATGCAGAACAATATCTTCAGGCTACTGGTGTATCTGGTAAGGCACAGGAAGGAATACCTACTTTTCACATCTAGTTTTGTAGCTCAGGAAAAATAATAGCTAAGAAAAAGTTTAAGTATGAAGTGACTTGTACCTAGGAATATGCTTGGGATTGACTAGGAGTATGAATACTGCATAAATATGATTCGTTTTTTCTGATGTATTAACTTTGACCATATCAACCTAAAACTGACACAAAACAAAGGCAATGTAAAGGAGAAAAACAACTAGATGTTATGCAGTCAAAGAAAGCGAACTTACCTTAGGAATGATTCAAGGTAGGAATGACAGGTTATGACTCTGTCATGAAAAATGCACTTTTACTTCTCTTTTTACCAAACTCTACATAACAATTTACATTCTTAACCGGATGAAATCTGTATTAAGTTCCGACGAGCGCACTGTGCCTTTCGAGACAACGGACTATTCAGGAACAGCCCCGTCCGAGCTACGGAGGTAGTCCTTCCTTTCTCCCAAGCCCCACCCATCCCGCGTTGGACGTCAAATAAGAGTGTGAAACATATTTGAGATACCAAAACAACACACAACTACATTGTAGGAGCTATGTATCATATTTTGTCTAATATCTATTTTAGTCCCAATATTTGCATATGAATACAAACGATGTAGAGTTCAGTTTGCATGTCTGTAGACATACATATAAGATATTGAGGTGTAGACAGTCCATTTCAAAATCAGCACACAAGCAACAAATGTGCTTTTACTGCAGGGCCGGCCCATACAGCACTCTGCCATGGCTTGGATGGGCAGTCGGGGAAAAGCTGTGTTTATATGACGAAGTGTATAGAGCTTTATGTAACATTGACAAATTTGAAAGATGGATTATGAAGAAATCACTCTGCCATTTCCTGTTGGTACAATTTTAAAAGTTCGCCTAATTTCCTTTTGTTGCAAAACAAAATAAGTGCAAAGAATCTTTGTACCATCTAAACCACTGTGAAATGTATTTTCAATAACCAAAAATATTGTATTTTCAACTTTTTGAAACTGGTGTACAAAACCGAAAGTAAAATACACAAAACGGGAAGCATAAAAATAGTGCACATAGAACAGACTTCATAGACTTGCTTTCAATGCGAATGACAAATCTATAACTCATATATTTATATGTGCATTTGGTCAGGCCGCCCAAAAAGTTGCATATTGCAGCTTTAACATTGATGTTGAACTGTAAAGATCTTTGACTGAAGATCATTGTGGCATTGTACTCAGCTCAACTCATAATCTGACTTGAAAGAGCTCCAGCTGGTTGCAACCTGGACTCAGTGGTAGACGTAACATAGTAAATTTCCGTGACAGTCAAATTAGTATGATATGTTACGTTTGGTATTGTACATGCACTATATATACAAAAGGTATGTGGACACCCCTTCAAATTAGTGGATTTGACCATTTCAGCCACACAATCTCCATAGACAAACATTGGCAGTAGAATGGCCTTACTGAAGAGCTCAGTGACTTTCAACATGGCACTGTCATAGGATGCCACCTTTCCAACAAGTCAGTTTGTCAAATGTCAGCCCTGGTCCTATAAGTGCACCAAAAATCCTTAAATTTCCATCCCTAACTATTTAATTTTACCTTTATTTAACCAGGCAAGTCAGTTAAGAACAAACTCTTATTTTCAATGACGGCCTGGGAACAGTGGGTTAACTGCCTGTTCAGGGGCAGAACGACAGATTTGTACCTTGTCAGCTCAGGGGTTTGAACTCGCAACCTTCCGGTTACTAGTCCAACGCTCTAACCACTAGGCTATCCTGCCGCCCCTATAACATTTTCCGACAAGATAGAACTGCCAAAGGGGGCGGAGTTTCAATCTACTGCAGAGTTCTGTCAGACCTATAACTATCCTACCCTGCCATTCTAAGGTCTTCGAAAGCCAAGTTAACAAACAGATCACCGACCATTTCGAATCCCACCGTACCTTCTTTTTATTTAATTACACCTTTATTTAACCAGGTAGGCAAGTTGAGAACAAGTTCTCATTTACAAATGCGACCTGACCAAGATAAAGCAAAGCAGTTCGACAAATACAACGACACAGAGTTACGCATGGAGTAAAACAAACATACAGTAGAAGCAAGTCTATAAACGATGTGAGCAAATGAGGTGAGATAAGGGAGGTAAAGGCAAAAAAGGCCATGGTGACAAAGTAAATACAATATAGCAAGTAAAACACTGGAATGGTAGATTTGCAGTGGAAGAATGTGCAACGTAGAAATAAAAATAATGGGGTGCAAAGGAGCAAAATAAATACAGTAGGGAAAGAGGTAGTTGTTTGGGCTAAATTATAGGTGGGCTATGTACAGGTGCAGTAATCTGTGAGCTGCTCTGACAGCTGGTGCTTAGAGCTAGTGAGGGAGATAAGTGTTTCCAGTTTCAGAGATTTTTGTAGTTTGTTCCAGTCATTGGCAGCAGAGAACTGGAAGGAGAGGCGGCCAAAGAAAGAGTTGGTTTTGGGGGTGACAAGAGAGATATACCTGCTGGAGCGCGTGCTACAGGTTGGTGATGCTATGGTGACCAGCGAGCTGAGATAAGGGGGAACTTTACCTAGCAGGGTCTTGTAGATGACATGGAGCCAGTGGGTTTGGCGATGAGTATGAAGTGAGGGCTAGCCAACGAGAGCGTACAGGTCTCAATGGTGGGTAATACATGGGGCTTTGGTGACAAAATGGATGGCACTGTGATAGACTGCATCCAATTTGTTGAGTAGTGTATTGGAGGCTATTTTGTAAATGACATCGCCGAAGTCGAGAATTGGTAGGATGGTCAGTTTTACAAGGGTATGTTTGGCAGCATGAGTGAAGGATGCTTTGTTGCGAAATAGGAAGCCAATTCTAGATTTAACTTTGGATTGGAGATGTTTGATGTGGGTCTGGAAGGAGAGTTTATAGTCTCACCAGACACCTAGGTATTTGTAGTTGTCCACGTATTCTAAGTCAGAGCCGTCCAGAGTAGTGATGTTGGACAGGCGGGCAGGTGCAGGCAGCGATCGGTTGAAGAGCATGCATTTAGTTTTACTTGTATTTAAGAGCAATTGGAGGTCACGGAAGGAGAGTTGTATGGCATTGAAGCTTGCCTGGAGGGTTGTTAACACAGTGTCCAAAGAAGGGCCAGAAGTATACAGAATGGTGTCATCTGCGTATAGGTTGATGAGGATGTGGTGATTGACAGAGTCGAAAGCCTTGGCCAGATCAATGAACACGGCTGCACAGTAATGTTTCTTATCGATGGCGGTTAAGATACCGTTTAGGACCTTGAGCGTGGCTGAGGTGCACCCATGACCAGCTCTGAAACCAGATTGCATAGCAGAGAGGGTATGGTGAGATTCGAAATGGTCGGTTGACTTGGCTTTCGAAGACCTTAGAAAGGCAGGGTAGGATAGATATAGGTCTGTAGCAGTTTGCGTCAAGAGTGTCCCCCCTTTGAAGAGGGGGATGACCGCAGCTGCTTTCCAATCTTTGGGAATCTCAGATGACACGAAAGAGAGGTTGAACAGGCTAGTAATAGGGTTGGCAACAATTTCGGCAGGTAATTTTTGAAAGAAAGGGTCCAGATTGTCTAGCCCGGCTGATTTGTAGGGGTCCAGATTTTGCAGCTCTTTCAGAACATCAGCTGACTGGATTTGGGAGAAGGAGAAATGGGGAAGGCTTGGGCGAGTTGCTGTGGGGGGTGCAGTGCTGTTGACCGGGGTAGAGGTAGCCAGGTGGAAATCATGGCCAGCTGTAGAAAGCATGTTAAGCATGTTCCAGTTTAGGTCGCCTAGCAGCACGAGCTCTGAAGATAGATGGGGGCAATCAGTTCACATATTGTGTCCAGAGCACAGCTGGGGCAGAGGTTGGTCTATAGCAGGCGGCAACGGTGAGAGACTTGTTTTTAGAGAGGTGAATTTTTAAAAGTAGAAGTTCAAATTGTTTGGGTACAGACCTGGATAGTAGGACAGAACTCTGCAGGCTATCTTTGCAGTAGATTGCAACACCGCCCCCTTTGGCAGTTCTATTTTGTCTGAAAATGTTGTAGTTAGGGATAAGAATTTCAGAATTTTTGGTGGTCTTCCTAAGCCAGGATTCAGACACAGCTAGAACATCCGGGTTGGCAGAGTGTGCTAAAGCAGTGAATAGAACAAACTTAGGGAGGAGGCTTCTAATGTTAACATGCATGAAACCAAGGCTATTATGGTTACAGAAGTCATCAAAAGAGAGTGCGTGGGGAATAGGAGTGGAGCTAGGCACTGCAGGGCCTGGATTCACCTCTACATCACCAGAGGAAAAGAGAAGGAGTAGGATAAGGGTACGGCTAAAAGCAATGAGGATTGGTCGTCTAGAACGTCTGCAACAGAGAGTAAAACGAGGTTTCTGGGAGCGATAAAATAGCTTCAAGGTATAATGTACAGACAAAGGTGTGGTAGGATGTGAATACATTGGAGGTAAACCTAGGTATTGAGTGATGAGGAGAGAGATATTGTCTCTAGACAATATTGAAACCAGGAGATGTCGTCGCATGTGTGGGTGGTGGAACTAATAGGTTGGATAAGGTATAGTGAGCAGGACTAGAGGCTCAACAGTGAAATAAGCCAATAAACACTAACCAGAACAGCAATGGACAAGGCATATTGACATTAAGGAGAGGCATGCTTAGTCGAGTGATCAAAAGGGTCCAGTGAGTAGTGAGGTTGGGGTCACGGCGATTCAGACAGTTAGCCGGGCCATCGGTAGCAAGCTAGCATAGGATGGAGGTCTGTTTTCAGCCACCTCATGCGTTTCCGTCGGTAGGATTAGTGGGGTTCCGTGTGGTAGAGGGGATCAATCCAATTTGCAAAAAAAAAATAAAAAAAATTAGATATAGTTAGAGGCCCAAGAAAAAAGAAAAAAAAAAATGTCCGATAGATCTATTCTGATAGCAGCCGATAAGACAGCTAACGATTAGCAGACCGCAGATGGGCGTTCAGGTAACGTCGTGACGGAGGAGCCAGCTGGATAACTCACTCGGGCAGATAACGTCGGTAGTCCAGTTGTGAAGGTCCGGTGGGGCTCCGCGTTGGCAGTAAAACGGGTCCGGATAGGTGATTGTAGCCCAGGAGTGACTGATGGAACTCTTCAGCTGGCGAGCTCCGGAATAAATTGATGTTTGCTCCGGAATCGACGTAAGCTGATAGTCACACAGATAGCAGCTAGCTAGCTGCGAGATCCCGGTATAAATGTCCAGAGCTTGCGGTTGAAATCCGGGGACATGGAGAGAAAAATAGGTCCGGTATGTTCCGGTCCGAGCCGCGCCGGACAAAACTGGTGATAGAGTTTCGAGCTAAAGGATAGTTGATGACCACAAACCGTGGTTAGCTGAATACTAACGATTAGCCATTAATGAGGCTAACTAGCTTCTGGCTAGCTTCTATGGAGGATTACAGATGAGGTAAATAACTTTCTTTTTTATATATATATATATATATATATAAAAAAATTGGCGAGGCGGGTTGCAGGAGAGAGTTTTGAAGATGAGTTTATGGAAAATAAAAAATATATACATATTAAAAGGTATGCGAAGAAAGTTGTAAATATATATATATATATATATATATATATATATATATATATATATATATATATATATATATATACACACACACACACACACAGTGGGGCAAAAAAGTATTTAGTCAGCCACCAATTGTGCAAGTTCTCCCTCTTAAAAAGATGAGGCCTGTAATTTTCATCATAGGTACACTTCAACTATGACAGACAAAATTAGAAAAAAAATCCAGAAAATCACATTTGTAGGATTTTTAATGAATTTATTTGCAAATTATGGTGGAAAATAAGTATTTGGTCACCTACAAACAAGCAAGATTTCTGGCTCTCACAGACCTGTAACTTATTCTTTAAGAGGCTCCTCTGTCCTCCACTCGTTACCTGTATTAATGGCACCTGTTTGAACTTGTTATCAGTATAAAAGACACCTGTCCACAACCTCAAACAGTCACACTCCAAACTCCACTATGGCCAAAACCAAAGAGCTGTCAAAGGACACCAGAAACTAAATTGTAGACCTGCACCAGGCCGGGAAGACTGAATCTGCAGGTAAGCAGCTTGGTTTGAAGAAATCAACTGTGGGAGCAAATATTAGGAAATGGAAGACATACAAGACCACTGATAATCTCCCTCGATCTGGGGCTCCACGCAAGATCTCACCCCGTGGGGTCAAAATGATCACAAGAATGGTGAGCAGAAATCCCAGAACCACACGGGGGGACCTAGTGAATGACCTGCAGAGAGCTGGGACCAAAGTAACAAAGCCTACCATCAGTAACACACTATGCCGCCAGGGACTCAAATCCTGCAGTGCCAGACGTGTCCCCCTGCTTAAGCCATGTCCAGGCCCAAGTTTGTCCAAGTTTGCTACAGAGCATTTGGATGATCCAGAAGAAGACTGGGAGAATGTCATATGGTCAGATGAAACCAAAATATAACTTTTTGGTAAAAACTCAACTCGTCGTGTTTGGAGGACAAAGAATGCTGAGTTGCATCCAAAGAACACCATACCTACGGTGAAGCATGGGGGTGGAAACATCATGCTTTGGGGCTGTTTTTCTGCAAAGGGACCAGGACGACTGATCCGTGTAAAGGAAAGAATGAGGCCATTTATCGTGAGATTTTGAGTGAAAACATCCTTCCATCAGCAAGGGCATTGAAGAAGAAACGTGGCTGGGTCTTTCAGCATGACAATGATCCCAAACACACCACCCGGGCAACGAAGGAGTGGCTTCGTAAGAAGCATTTCAAGGTCCTGGAGTGGCATAGCCAGTCTCCAGATCTCAACCCCATAGAAAATCTTTGGAGGGAGTTGAAAGTCCGTGTTGCCCAGCAACAGACCCAAAACATCACTTCTCTAGAGGAGATCTGCATGGAGGAATGGGCCAAAATACCAGCAACAGTGTGTGAAAACCTTCTGAAGACTTACAGAAAAAGTTTGACCTCTGTCATTGCCAACAAAGGGTATATAAAGTATTGAGATAAACTTTTGTTATTGACCAAATACTTATTTTCCACCATAATTTGCAAATAAATTCATTAAAAAATCCTACAATGTGATTTTCTGATTTTTTTTCTTCTCATTTTGTCTGTCATAGTTGAAGTGTACCTATGATGAAAATTTCAGGCCTCTTTCATCTTTTTAAGTGGGAGAACTTGCACAATTGGCAGCTGACTAAATACTTTTTTGCCCCACTGTATATATATATTTATATTTCATAAAACGGCATTAGCACTTACCCGTCCAGAAGTATGTCCTGTCCTTGCAGAAACAGCTCCTCAGTTCCTGTTTGAATCATAACACTCAAAGATTCCTCAAACAAAAAAATCTGTCTCACTTTCACTTTTACTTTAGATTTTGACATCGCTTTTCCTGATTTATTCGCCATGATATCTTCAATGAAATCGTTGAAAATACAACTTTCCGAAATACTGCTGCACGTAATAAGCCTCACAGCACCTCCTCTGATCGTCAAGGCGATAATGGAGTTTGTTACGCGTGAGATTACAAACAAGGACTGGTGGTCCAACCCAAAACCATTACATACTGGCGTTTACCTCAGCTCATTGGCTATCTACCCAGCTAGATTTCAAGAAGAGCAGTGGTCATTGGGCAGAAATACAGTCCATCAACGAAGCTTCGCTAAAATTATTGGTGCGTAAGGTCAATACTCGGTCAATACTCCCCGCAAAAAAAAAAAAACAATGAGGTTTGGCTGTGTTGCAAACATCCAGAGAAATGCATTGAAACCAACCATGACTAGATAAACAATGGTTAACCGTGTGTAATTACGTCGAATGCTCCGTAAAAAAAATTGATAGAGATGGAATTCACGGCACAAACGGGTTACAAAATGTTTCGATTTAAGCTAGAAAAACTGATTTTTTTATCAAAGAAAACGGCACTTCATTTGATCACTGGGACCCTCAGGAAGAGAAAAAGAGCAAGATATCAGAATGTAAGTCATAATTTTACCTTCAGATGTGAATGTGTAAAAACTGTCATGGCGGAAAATGTTTCTGTTGTTGATTGCTCTTCTCAAACAAAAGCATGGTATTTGTTCTCTGTAATAGCCATTTTAAAATTGGAAAACGTAGTTTGATAACCAAGATTCTAATCTTTTGAAGGGTGTAAGACACTTGCATTTTCAAGAATGTTTAATGTTACGACGTTGTATTTTTAGTTGTCACTCTGAAACTTCCCCTGATGTTGATCCCTGTAGTACAGGGATCACAGCCATAAGCATCTCCAATCCAAAATTAAATCTAGAATAATGGTCTGGGGCTGTTTTGCACGGTTCAGGCTAGTGTCAGGTTCACCTTGGGGTCATGTTAGGGGCTGTACCAAATGTTTGATGTATTATAATAATTGATTATGCTTATGTTGTATTAATAGAAGGGGAGGGGTTATAAGACCCCTCCCTCCTTACATTTATAGGGTCCTATACTGCAGATTAAAAATATATATTCATTATAGTGTTTAATACTGTTCCACAGTATTTCTAGTCTCTGCATCTTATAAAGAAATGGTCTGAGAGATTTGTGACTGAGACAGAACTTTGCAGGGGAGTGAAAGAGATAAGAGTCAAGTCAGACATTCCACTAAAAATCTACTTGGGGAGTGGACATTTACTGCTGAGCCTTTAGATAACACTGAAACTCTTGTTTGTATAGCTGTGTAGGTATGGGTTTGGTCTTAGGAGTAGAAGGTAATGACGTAGGCAGTGACATCACTAAGATATGACTGCAGGCATAATAAAACAACTTGGACCCTTTTCTATTTTGCAGAACTTACTCGGAAACATGCGTGCTATGTTCCTGTTCAACTTCTGTCTGCAATTGCATTAATAAAGTTTTTTGACTTATTTAATTAAAGATAGTTTGAATGCTTATTTCACCAATGAGCCAATGATTGACAAGGAACAAGGAATGAACCCCAACACTAGTCCCCTTAGTTCCAGTGAAGGGAAATGTTAACGCTACAGCATACAATGACATTGTAGATGATTCTCTGCTTCCAACTTTGTTGCAACAGTTTGGGCAAGGCCCTTTCCTGTTTCAGAATGAAAATTCCCCTGTGGACAAAGAGAGGTCCAAACAGAAATGGTTTGTCGAGACAGAGCCCTGACCTCTACCCCATCGAACATCTTTGGGATGAATTGGAACGCCGACCATGAGCCAGCCAATGGAAGCAAGTCCCCGCAGCAATGTTCCAACATCTAGTTGAAAGCTTCCCCAGAAGAGTGGAGGCTGTTATAGCAGTAAAGGGGGGACCAACTCCATATTAATCACAATGTTGTTGGAATGAGATGTTCAAAGAGCAGGTGTCCACATACATTTGGTCATAGTGTGTAGTGTGTATACAATGCAATTCGTAAAGTATTCAGACCCCTTGACTTTTTTCACATGTTGTAACGTTACAGCCTTACTCTAAAATGGATCAAATATTTTTTTTCCCCTCAATCTACACACAATACCCCATAATGTTACTTCCGTCGCCGACAGAGATGGCCGCCTCACTTCACGTTCCTAGGAAACTATGCAGTTTTTTGTTTTTTTATGTGTTATTTCTTACATTAGTACCCCAGGTCATCTTAGGTTTCATTACATACAGTCGAGAAGGACTACTGAATATAAGATCAGCGTCAACTCACCATCAGTACGACCAAGAATAGGACTTTCGCGAAGTGGATCCTGTGTTCTGCCCTTCACCCAGGACAACGGAATGGATCCCAGCCGGCGACCAAAAAAAACGACTCCGTAAAAGAGGAAAACGAGGCGGTCTTCTGGTCAGACTCCGGAGACGGGCACATCGTGCACCACACCCTAGCATTCTTCTCGCCAATGTCCAGTCTCTTGACAACAAGGTTGATGAAATCCGAGCAAGGGTAGCATTCCAGAGGGACATCAGAGACTGTAACGTTCTTTGCTTCACGGAAACATGGCTCACTGGAGAGACGCTATCGGAGTCGGTGCAGCCAGCGGGTTTCTCCACACATCGCGCCGACAGAAACAAACATCTTTCTGGTAAGAAGAGGAGCGGGGGCGTATGCCTTATGGCTAATGAGACGTGGTGTGATCACAGAAACATACAGGAACTCAAATCCTTCTGTTCACCTGATTTAGAATTCCTCACAATCAAATGTCGACCACATTATCTACCAAGAGAATTCTCTTCGATTATAATCACAGCCGTATATATTCCCCCCCAAGCAGACACATCGATGGCTCTGAACAAACTTTATTTGACTCTTTGCAAACTGGAATCCATACATCCTGAGGCTGCATTCATTGTAGCTGGGGATTTTAACAAGGCTAATCTGAAAACAAGACTCCCTGAATTGTATCAGCATATCGATTGCGCAACCAGGGCTGGCAAAACCTTGGATCATTGTTATTCTAACTTCCGCAACGCATATAAGGCCCTGCCCCACCCTCCTTTCGGAAAAGCTGACCACGACTCCATTTTGCTGATCCCTGCCTACAGCCAGAAACTAAAACAAGAAGCTCCCACGCTGAGGTCTGTCCAAGCTGATTCCACACTCCAAGACTGCTTCCATCACGTGGACTGGGATATGTTTCGTATTGCGTCAGACAACAACATTGACAAATACACTGATTCGGTGTGCGAGTTCATTAGAACGTGCGTTGAAGATGTCGTTCCCATAGCAACGATTAAAACATTCCCAAACCAGAAACTGTGGATTGATGGCAGCATTCGCGTGAAACTGAAAGCGCGAACCACTGCTTTTAATCAGGGCAAGGTGACTGGAAACATGACCAAATACAAACATTGCAGCTATTCCCTCCGCAAGGCTATCAAACAAGCAAAGCGTCATTATAAAGACAAAGTAGAATCTCAATTCAACGGCTCAGACAAAAGAGGTATGTGGCAGGGTCTACAGTTAATCACGGACTACAAAAAGAAAACCAGCCCAGTCACGGACCAGGATGTCTTGCTCCCAGGCAGACTAAATAACTTTTTTTCCCGCTTTGAGGACAATACAGTGCCACTGACACGGCCTGCAACGAAAACATGCGGACTCTCCTTTACTGCAGCCGAGGTGAGTAAAACATTTAAACGTGTTAACCCTCGCAAGGCTGCAGGCCCAGACGGCATCCCCAGCCGCGCCTTCAGAGCATGCGCAGACCAGCTGGCTGGTGTGTTTACGGACATATTCAATCAATCTATACCAGTCTGCTGTTCCCACAAGAGGGCCACCATTGTTCCTGTTCCCAAGAATGCTAAGGTAACTGAGCTAAACGACTACCGCCCCGTAGCACTCACTTCCGTCATCATGAAGTGCTTTGAGAGACTAGTCAAGGACCATATCACCTCCACCCTACCTGACACCCTAGACCCACTCCAATTTGCTTACCGCCCAAATAGATCCACAGACGATGCAATCTCAACCACACTGCCCTAACCCATCTGGACAAGAGGAATACCTATGTGAGAATGCTGTTCATCGACTACAGCTTGGCATTCAACACCATAGTACCCTCCAAGCTCGTCATCAAGCTCGACACCCTGGGTCTCGACCCCGCCCTGTGCAACTGGGTACTGGACTTCCTGACGGGCCGCCCCCAGGTGGTGAGGGTAGGTAACAACATCTCCTCCCCGCTGATCCTCAACACTGGGGCCCCACAATGGTGTGTTCTGAGCCCTCTCCTGTACTCTCTGTTCACCCACGACTGCGTGGCCACGCACGCCTCCAACTCAATCATCAAGTTTGCAGACGACACAACAGTGGTAGGCTTGATTACCAACAACGACGAGACGGCCTACAGGGAGGAGGTGAGGGCCCTCGGAGTGTGGTGTCAGGAAAATAACCTCACACTCAACGTCAACAAAACTAAGGAGATGATTGTGGACTTCAGGAAACAGCAGAGGGAACACCCCCCTATCCACATCGATGGAACAGTAGTGGAGAGGGTAGTAAGTTAAGTTCCTCGGCATACACATCACAGACAAACTGAATTGGTCCACCCACACAGACAGCATCGTGAAGAAGGCGCAGCAGCGCCTCTTCAACCTCAGGAGGCTGAAGAAATTCGGCTTGTCACCAAAAGCACTCACAAACTTCTACAGATGCACAATCGAGAGCATCATGGCGGGCTGTATCACCGCCTGGTACGACAACTGCTCCGCCCACAACCGTAAGGCTCTCCAGAGGGTAGTGAGGTCTGCACAACGCATCACCGGGGGCAAACTACCTGCCCTCCAGGACACCTACACCACCCGATGTTACAGGAAGGCCATAAAGATCATCAAGGACAACAACCACCCGAGCCACTGCCTGTTCACCCCGCTATCATCCAGAAGGCGAGGTCAGTACAGGTGCATCAAAGCTGGGACCGAGAGACTGAAAAACAGCTTCTATCTCAAGGCCATCAGACTGTTAAACAGCAACCACTAACATTGAGTGGCTGCTGCCAACACACTGACTCAACTCCAGCTACTTTAATAATGGGAATTGATGGAAAATTATGTAAAATATATCACTAGCCACTTTAAACAATGCTACCTAATATAATGTTTACATACCCTACATTATTCATCTCATATGTATACGTATATACTGTACTCTATATCATCTACTGCATCTTTATGTAATACAAGTATCACTAGCCACTTTAACTATGCCACTTTGTTTACATACTCATCTAATATGTATATACTGTACTCGATACCATCTACTGTATCTTGCCTATGCTGCTCTGTACCATCACTCATTCATATATCTTTATGTACATATTCTTTATCCCCTTACACTTGTGTAAGGGGAACCATGTGAACCATCAGATCCTCCTCTCCACCCTCTCCGAGTTGGGCATCTCCGGCGCGGCCCACGCTTGGATTGCGTCCTACCTGACAGGTCGCTCCTACCAGGTGGCGTGGCGAGAATCTGTCTCCTCGCCACGCGCTCTCACCACTGGTGTCCCCCAGGGCTCTGTTCTAGGCCCTCTCCTATTCTCGCTATACACCAAGTCACTTGGCTCTGTCATAACCTCACATGGTCTCTCCTATCATTGCTATGCAGACGACACACAATTAATCTTCTCCTTTCCCCCTTCTGATGACCAGGTGGCGAATCACATCTCTGCATGTCTGGCAGACATATCAGTGTGGATGACGGATCACCACCTCAAGCTGAACCTCGGCAAGACGGAGCTGCTCTTCCTCCCGGGGAAGGACTGCCCGTTCCATGATCTCGCCATCACGGTTGACAACTCCATTGTGTCCTCCTCCCAGAGCGCTAAGAACCTTGGCGTGATCCTGGACAACACCCTGTCGTTCTCAACCAACATCATGGCGGTGGCCCGTTCCTGTAGGTTCATGCTCTACAACATCCGCAGAGTACGACCCTGCCTCACACAGGAAGCGGCGCAGGTCCTAATCCAGGCACTTGTCATCTCCCGTCTGGATTACTGCAACTCGCTGTTGGCTGGGCTCCCTGCCTGTGCCATTAAACCCCTACAACTCATCCAGAACGCCGCAGCCCGTCTGGTGTTCAACCTTCCCAAGTTCTCTCACGTCACCCCGCTCCTCCGCTCTCTCCACTGGCTTCCAGTTGAAGCTCGCATCCGCTACAAGACCATGGTGCTTGCCTACGGAGCTGTGAGGGGAACGGCACCGCAGTACCTCCAGGCTCTGATCAGGCCCTACACCCAAGCAAGGGCACTGCGTTCATCCACCTCTGGCCTGCTCGCCTCCCTACCATTGAGGAAGTACAGTTCCCGCTCAGCCCAGTCAAAACTGTTCGCTGCTCTGGCCCCCCAATGGTGGAACAAACTCCCTCACGACGCCAGGACAGCGGAGTCAATCACCACCTTCCGGAGACACCTGAAACCCCACCTCTTCAAGGAATACCTAGGATAGGATAAGTAATCCTTCTCACCCCCCCCCCCTTAATGATTTAGATGCACTATTGTAAAGTGGCTGTTCCACTGGATGTCAGAAGGTGAATTCACCAATTTGTAAGTCGCTCTGGATAAGAGCGTCTGCTAAATGACTTAAATGTAATGTAAATGTGTATAAGACAGTAGTTTTGGAATTGTTAGTTAGATTACTTATTGGTTATTACTGCATTGTCGGAACTAGAAGCACAAGCATTTCGCTACACTCGCATTAACATCTGCTAACCATGTGTATGTGACAAATAAAATTTGATTTGACAGAGCAAAAACAGGTTTTTAGACATTTTTGCAAATATAGTATATTTTACGTATTAATTTGTCGATGTCCATCACCCATTTCGTATGATATGTTAAGATGTACAATTCATATATGTTACGGATTTGGAAGTAATACAATATGTTACGAATTCGCAAGACGTAGAATATGTTACCAATTTTCAAAATGTATGATATGATTCCAATTTGTTGTGGGTAACGTTACCAAGGTGGCTAACATTATTTAGCTGGCTAACGTTTTCTATGCTAGGGTTAGGGATAAGGTTATGAGTTGGGTTAAAGGGTTGCAGTTAAGGTTAGGGAAAGGGTTAGCTCACAACATGCTAAGTAGTTGCAAATTAGCTAAAAGGTAACTAATTAGCTAAAATGCAAAACTTGTCCGTGATTAGAGTTGAACACGCAACCTTTAGGTTGCTAGACGTTCGCGTTATATGCCCAACCAACCTCCCTCCGTTTTTGCCTTATTAAGAAACCTTCCGTCTTATTTAACCATACCAAACTGTAACAAATTTTTACTAATTTGAGTGTCCCGGATTTACATGTACTATGTCTTTTAGACCAGGGCAGGCTGACTTAATCGGTGTGCATGATGGCAATGATAAAACAGCAACAATTTATATCCTTATTTGGTCCTGTTAGACATCTGTTTCCTTGTCAACTCTACTCACCTCCCTTTTCATCATTCCATCAACTTTACTCTCCTCCTTTCCATCGTCGTCTTTTCAGTGTCTCGTATATCATGCCAGGCGGTTCTGGATCTTTCCATTGGTGGTGTCAGAGTACTCACTAGTTACCACAGCCACACATTTATAATGCCTGCCTATTTCTACAATTTCTCTTCTTAAAGTTGGATTTTCAACCTAACATTAAACCCTAACCTTAACCACACTGGTAACCCTATGCCTAACCTTAAATTAAGACCATAAAGCTCATTTATGTTTTCATGAATTTTTACGATATAGCTGAGCCACGAAGTCAAAATTGGCTATCTAGTGGAAATCCCACCTACCTGTCTTGTCACCTGTGATCCCAGTTGAGCCTTTAGTACTGGTGTTTGATGGATCTGAACCATATGTGTGAAGCCTTTCCCTAATTTATTTAATACTATAGTTTTTACAAGGATATGGAATATTGCACATTGTTATAGCATCTATTTCAATTGATTGGTCAATGATCATACAGTACCAGTTAGATACAACTCAAAAATGACTTGTCCATCATACAGAACCTACCTATACGGACTATAGTTATGGCAACATACTACAACCAATCCAATCGAGCCATACATCTGTCAGTAATCTTCTTAACTCATGGTCGCTGTCCTTAAAGCACCATTAAATGCGGATTGAAGGCATGGAAACTTTGAACGTTAACCCAGACTCATGTGGTTTTACCATCGCCTAAGTTTTACTTTTCAAAATTCTACTTTGTATGGAATGATAACGTTTTGAAACAATATATATCGTTTAATTCGAGATTGACTATGGTATTCCGAGTAGATTACCGCTTTCTCGGCGTGTTTTACGCACCGGATTTGAAAGGCATAATAATCGGTTAGGCGCCACCCGTTATTTCACTAAAGATTAACGACCAAAATACTGCCCTAGTATGTTATCTCTGTTGAGATTGTTGTGTTTTTACGCACTGGGACTGGGCTATGAGAAGCTTGTGCGTGGACAGGATGACAATCCGGATACGGGAGCCCGGTTCCTATGCCGAGCCATGACCATTGGCACTGACACTTGTTCGGTCCCCGTAGTTCGCGAACCAAACACGGCGGCTCAGGAGGAAGTGTTGAGGAACACAGTCATGCAGCTCCGTGAAACGGTTCTCCAACAGAAAGAGACGATAGTCAACCAACTTGGGACCATAAACGAGCTGACCACCAAGCTCTCCCTCTGCGAGTCAGCCTCCGAGGAAGGGAAGTATGAAAGTGGTGGATCTTGGAGTAAAAACAAAAATAATCAGAACACAATGGGAGATTTACCCAGAGATCCCAATGATACAATCGACAACCTCGGTAAGACCATGCAGAGTCTGAAGGACCGACTGGAGAACCTAGAGGTAAGACACGGGACAGTAACCATAAATTACTCTTTGGTTCCTAAATCATGGAAAGGGAGTGCTGAAAATGATCGTCACGAGTGTGATTTAAATACAACTGAAATAGGCCTATTGTTTAAAATTGTTGCCCCTTGCATGATTGTCTGCTTATTAAGTAATTGAGTCCAAAGTGAACACCGGTTGCTGTGGTCAACTTTGTGGCCATTAAATTTGCTCCCATTTTGGCCTGTGGCCTATAATATTCTATTTTTGCCACCATGTGGAGGCATACCCTGAATGGATTAGCCTTTTATCTCCTTTACCT
Organism: Oncorhynchus masou masou; assembly: GCF_036934945.1. Lineage (NCBI taxonomy): Eukaryota > Metazoa > Chordata > Actinopteri > Salmoniformes > Salmonidae > Oncorhynchus > Oncorhynchus masou. The sequence goes on along the minus strand of NC_088235.1, from coordinate 25,987,817 downwards.
TCCAGTGATTAAGTTCCCTATGTCACCTTACTCAACAAATGCATCAACTCTTAATAAAAGCAGCTCATTCAAATGACCAAGGATATAATGTGTTTCTTGGGAAATTTAGGTCTCTTGCAGAGCTGTTTCATTCCAGATTAAAACACAAATTCAGTAAATCCAATCCTAGCTTGTGTAGGTGTAGTACCATCTGTTAGTTTAGAGCTTCCTGAACCACAGGAAATCCCCATTAGGCCATGCAGTAAAAGTACATTGGGAAACAAACGCATGCCGGTATCAAGCTAAACCACACAGTAGATGGTGTTTAAGCTCATTATGCATTAACAGGCTTTGGAAACTGGTGAGACAATTGGAGAGACCCAATGTTCTCCATGAGTTACAATAAGGGGCCAGAGTCATGTGGCCAGGAAAACAACTCCTGGGCCTTCTGATAACATACTAGCCTACACACAGTGTAGCCGATTTCCACTCAGCCAATGATCTTTGAAAATTACACACATTAAAAAAGTGACAAACATAAGAGAAGGGAAGCAGCACATCTCAGACCTCAATACAAATTGACCTGAAGTCTATCAACCTCCACAGACTGTCTGCATTAACCTCCACTAATTGTTTGTGACCATCTTGTATTGTCTCCACTTATTTAATTGTCTAATGACGTCTCCATCTTGTCCCCGCAGCAGCAGCAGCAGAGAGCAAACATGTCGGGAGCGTTGTTCCCCAGCGAGCTGCGAGACCTGCTGCAGCACAGGCTGGGAGACCTGGAAAAACAGCTGCTCAGTAAGGTCAACAACCTGGAGGAAGAGAAGTCTCTGCTCTACAACGAGACCACAGCCCACAGGCAGAAGACAGAGAGCACCCTCAACTCCCTGCTGACCAGGATCAATGAGCTGGAGAAAGGTAAATCACTGGAAAAGGAAAGATATGACAGACGCATACAGACATACTCACATACGCACAAACATATGTCTGTGTACACAATCCGATGACAGTAGTACACACCTGCAGCACAAACAGGGAGACTCACACATTGCACACAATGAGTCATTCATTCTATTAACTATCCCACGAACTGACCCAATCACTGCCACTCACATACTGTACCCCACTGCAGTAAACAACTGAGGCTTTAGATCAAATCTGACAAATGTTGGCTTATCATTTTGTTCTCATAATTTGTGTATAAGTATAGAGGTGACTTCATAGACAACTCTCCCATTATTCTCTCTGTAGGTGGCAGTGGGTTCAAGTCCCCCGAGCAGTTTAAGCTGGTCCTCCCCCTGCGTACTAACTACCTGTACGGCCGCATGGCCAAGAGCCTTCCTGAGATGTACTCTTTCACTCTGTGCATGTGGCTGCGGTCCAGCGCCGGCCCTGGCATAGGCACCCCCTTCTCCTATGGGGTGCCAGGACAGGCCAATGAGATTGTCCTCATGGAGTGGGGCAACAACCCCATAGAGCTGCTCATCAATGACAAGGTAAGGGCACTCTAAATGACTCAGTGATTCTCAGTATCGCTGATCTGTGGGAGAGCCTACCGTTGTTGACAGGAGTCTGTGTTTTAAATTAGATCTGGCTTTAATGAGGTTGCTGATTTTTAGTTTTTTACCAGCTTTACCAAATCCTAAACTTCCTTAATCTAATGTGTATTTCTCCTTTCTGTTTGTAAGCATCTGTACCTACCTTACACTCCTCTCCTATGTTACCTGTCCAGGTGGCTCAGCTGCCTCTATCAGTGCGTGATGGGAGGTGGCAACACATCTGTATCACCTGGACCACCAGGGATGGTCTGTGGGAAGCGTACCAGGATGGTCAGAAGCTGGGGGCAGGGGATAACCTGGCCCCCTGGCACCGCATCAAGCCCGGAGGAGCCATCATACTGGGGCAGGAACAGGTGAGTCTGCTGACTAGCGCCCCTTATCTGTAGGATACACAATTACATATTTGTATGGGAAATATTTAGCCTATTTTACTCTTGGTTTACAAAAGCACATCAGGTTTTCAGATTTGAATGGTACAGGTTCTTAGCCATGGCCATGAGTACTGAGCTATAGGCTCTAGAGTGTAGACCAAATTTGAAAAGCCCCATCGCTAACAAAAATCCTGAAGATCAGTTACATGAGAAAATATTTATTTTTTTAGAGCTTATAAAGTAGAGACCAGACAGGTCAAGTGTGTCTGGCTCAGCCTGGTGGTCCACACAGTGATATGTTGTTTTTAACGAGGCCTGTTGTTTTTGGCCTCAACAGGACATGGTGGGCGGGCGCTTTGACGCCACACAGGCCTTTTTGGGTGAGCTGAGCCAGGTTAACATCTGGGACAAGGTCCTGAAGCCAGCCGACATCCTCACCATGGCCAACTGTTCCTCCTACACCCCCGGGAACGTGGTGTCCTGGCTGGACAGTGATGTGGAGGTGTTTGGAGGGGGAGCAGCCAAATTGCCTCTCGAGATATGCCAGGACCGGCTGTCTGAGACTGAGTCTTAGGATGGATGTCTGTCTGTGGCGTGTTGAGAATCATGTTCTCAATCTTGACGCCTACTGTACCTGCTACGTGTAATGCGGGTCATGTGTTTCGTTTGTCTGTGTAAGGAAAGGCTGATCTACCTAATTCCAGATGATTCTACTACACACAGATCCAGTTTTACACACACATTGGCAAATAGACTTAATGACACTGGATTTGGCATGTGAGGCTGGTTTAGGCATGCATGTGGCATGGGAGGTGTAAGGTACACAGATTAGCTGTCCCACGAATGACAGAGTAATTTACGTCCCAGGCCACAAACTGTAACCTACATCCTAGGACTTACATACAGTAATCTACATCTCCTGATGGAAGTCATTAAAGCCTTTTCCACCTTGGGTGGAGAGCAGATTTAGGGCGACATCCAATCAAACATCAGCCAGGTGACCTCTATGTTGAAGGTTTTCAATAACCTTTTGCAGAGATGAGGGACTAGTTTTGATCTTTGAGTTGGTTAACATTCCATAGTTATGTGTGGAAATCTGTGTTCTTGTGGCATCATGTCTGTTGTACTATAATGTTAAGGTTTCATTATCCATTATTACGCATACTGTTTTCAATACCCCAAGTCTGCTAAATGGGATATATATATATATATAAGTCCACCTCAATGCCTGCAGCAGTATATGTTGTCTCAAAACTGTTCCATAATTATCCTCTTGTTGTTAGGGACACGTTGGTTTGTTTAGGCCTACAATGTCTGTGCAGTGGTAGTTTTCAAGAACAAACAAAGTGTAATTTATATGGGAGCATTGTTACTGTTAAATGTGTACATATCATTTTTCAAGCAGATAAGAACCATTCATTATGTATGATATGAACAATACATTCATGTGCACGAGTGTCTCTTTCCATGAAAACAATGTTCAGTGTGTAAAGTTATTTGAGATACTTTGTTGATTTTGCTCAAGAGACAATGCTTACTTTTCATATGGCCTTTTGAAGATGTTCCAGATGCACTTTACTATGTTAACTATTGCCAAATTAACAAGAATGTGGAAAATTAAAAAAGGAGAAATAAAACACTATTGAAAAGCAGTCTGTTTAAATAGTGGTTAAATTGCATAGACCAGTAGCTTTAACCAAGTGGGCCAAGGCAGCATTAGTCGTGCTTAATTAAGACATGAGCAGCTCAAAGGTGGCGTCAATAATTTAGGCAGACTTCTACCTAGTGACTCCTACAGACTAGTGGGAAAACATCACCCTGACTCTCTCTATTGGAAAATACGTGGAATTTGGTATGTTTTAAATGGAAGTGGGCCAGGGTTAGTATCTACACATTCTTGCAATGCAGTCCTGTATCTTATAAAAACCCTTAATTTTCTTTTTTTGTGTTCTACCAGAGGCTGTTTAGTTGAAGGTCAGTTTGTCTGGAATTCTGGGTCAGGTTAACTAACATTACAAAAGTACAACTCAAGTTATTCGAATGGTATTGTAAGATACAATTCTAATACATAACATTTGGTAGTCATGAGCAGCACAGATGTCAATTACCTAACAAATACGCTGAGTGTACAAAACGTTAACACCTGCTTGTTCCATGACAGACTGACAAGGTGAAAACTATGATCCCTTATTGATGTTACCTGTTAAATCAGTGTAGTTGAAGGGGAGGAGAGGTTAAAGAAGGATTTTGAAGCCTTGAGACATGGATTGTGTATTTGTGCCATTGAGGGTGAATGGGCAAGACAAAATATGTAAGTGCCTTTGAACGGGGTATGGTTGGTGTCAGGTGCACCGGTTTGTGTCAACTGTAATGATGCTGAGTTTTTCACACTCAACAGTTTCCTCTATCAAGAACGGGAGAAACAAAAAGCTAATTTCCATTGGAACATTCTGAACAATGGAGAATGTGGCCTGTTGTCACAGAAAAAATACTTCTGTGCAAGTGAGTTTAATCATGGTCCCCTCATTGTTTTGTGGTGGGAGGATGAAGGTAACCACAGTGACTAATCAACACCAACTCACTCAGCTTTGCAAACAAAACAGCATGATGAGTATTGGCCTGGACACAAAAACAGGCAGAATAAAGTGGTTCTCTTTATTAATTAGGATACAGCAAGCACTTTAGACACTCCTACAAATGTCCGTCAGTAGATAGCACCAGTGGCGATGTTAATGTCCAACAAGAAGTTACTCATTTAAGGAGACTAGCACAGAGCAGTAGACCCCCTCAGTAAAGTGCTGGAGTACATATATACTGCATATAGTAGTACCACAGTGGGCGGGCCATTGGATATGTAGGTGTGCTTCATGTATGTAAGATGTACGACACAGGGACGATGGTATGGATTTGGCCCTGAGCCCAAAGGATGTATATCCTCATCTGCCACGTCATGGATGACAATAGGTTGAAGTTGCTCCTAGACACAAATCTGACGTAAGTTGATTCTAGATTTGAGCCTACGGGCAACTTCTACCTGAACCGACCCTACCCAGTTGGGGCAACGGGGGTCAGGAGTGATGGGTCAGGGGTGAGTTGAGGTCACGTAGATCCTGGTTGACCTCTGGTCTGCAGACTGCTGAAATGGGCCTCCCTCAGAACACTGTTGATGTGATCATAGGGAGTGCTGCCGCCATAGAGACTCAACGAGGAAATTGAAGGGTCTTCTTGCGAGGGACTGAGGAGACTCTGGGAAGTGCAGTTCTTCTGGCTCTGTGTACATGTGCTGGTGCTGGCTCCTCCCCCTGCCCTCTCAGGACTACTGATACCACTACTGCTGTCACTGCCGGATGACTGGAGTAGAGAGAGAGAAAACAGAAATTACTTACAGAAAATACTTTTTGCACAAACCATCACAAGTGTGTGTGTGTGTCCTGTCACCTCAGAGTCCCAGACATCTTGGCCCGGCTTGGACACCAGGGCATGAACCTCCTGTCCCCCTCCTGACCTTTTCGCCAGCTGGTCCCCCTCATTGTCTCCACCCCGCCGCCGCTTCCTGTACACAGTGACAGAGAGGCCAGGGAGGAAGTGAGTGAGTTTGTGCCTGTCAATAGGGCATGGTGCGTGCAATGCCAAGGACTGAGTTCGATTCCTGCTGGGGCCTCTCATACATAACATGTATACAGTAAGTTGCTTTGGATAAAAGCTTCTATTAAATGGCATATTTTATTAGGCCTATATTGAGAAAGTGGGTGTACAATGCATTCAGAAAGTATTCAGACCTTCACTTTTTCCTCATTTTGTTACTTTACAGCCTTATTCTAAAATGGATTAAATCAAAATTCCAGGTGTTTTTCCCTAGAACTGGCCGCCCGCCAGGGAGGTGACCAACAACCGGATGGTCACTGACAAAGCTCCACTGTGGAGATGGGAGATCATTTCAGAAGGACAATCATCTCTGCAGCACTCCACCAATCCGGCCTTTATGGTAGAGTGGCCAGACGGAAGCCACTCCTCAGTAAAAGGCACATGACAGCCCGCTTGGAGTTTGCCAAAAGGCACCTAAAGGTGATAATGTCCTTGAGTGGCCCAGCCAGAGCCCAGACTTGAACCCGATCTAACTTCTCTGGAGACACCTGAAAATAGCTGTGCATCGACGCTCCCCATCCAACATGACAGAGCTTGAGAGGATCTGCAGAGAAGTATGGGAGAAACACCCCAAATACAAGTGTGCCAAGCTTGTAGCATCATACCCAAGAAGACTCGAAGGTGTAATCGCTGACCAACGGTGCTTCAACAAAGTACCGAGTAAAGGGTCTGAATACTTACAGTACCAGTCAAAAGGTTGGACACCTGCTCATTGAAGGGTTTTTCTTTATTTTTACTAAGACATCAAAACTATGGAATCATGTGTTAAACAAATCAAAATATATTTTGAGACTCTTCAAAGTAGCCACCCTTTGCCTTGATAACAGCGTTGCGCACTATTTGCACTCTCTCAACCAGCTTCATGAGGTAGTCACCTGGAATGTATTTCAATTAACAGGTGTGCCTTGTTAGAAGTTAATTTGTGGAATTTCTTTCCTTCTTAATGTGTTGTGATACGGTATGGATGGTAGGAATGCACAATATAATCTGTGAACATATCAGAATCGACCGATGTAAGCTAAACATTTATTTTATCTTTATTTAACCAGGCAAGTTAGTTAAGAACAAATTCTTATTTTCAATGACGGCCTAGGAACAGTGGGTTGACTGCCTGTTCAGGGGCAGAACGACAGATTTGTACCTTGTCAGCTCGGGGGTTCGAACTTGCAACCTTCCGATTACTAGTCCAACGCTCTAACCACCCTGCCGCCCCAAACATGCCAACATCGGTATCGGCCGATGTCTAGATTAATGCCGATGTGAAAAACCGATGTCAAAGCTGACTTGCATACCTATATAACACAGATAGAAGAGGACATCTTTGTATATAACGTAGGTACATGACATAATGATGCCACTTTAAAAAAAATAATAATAATTGCACTACACGTGTAACACAGCATTCCTAACCTACCCCACGTCTGCTGTGTGGATCGAGCAGTCATTTGAAAGAGTAAGATCATTTCAGAAAGACAACTCAAAGGCGAAATCCATTAAAGCGAAGATAATGGAATTCATTGGCGTTCTCTGTCATGGGTGATGTTTGGCTTTCGCCAACTGGTCAAGCACCAGTACCCTTTTGTTTAAATGTTGGTACTATTTTTCAGACGTTGCCCTACTGTAGTTGCACAATAATAGGTGTCACTGCTATTAGATTCACGACTGATATTTGGACCAGCGATATCAGCCCCATGAGCCTGCAGAGTCTGACAGCACACTGGGTCGTTGAGGATTTCGTACGGAGGAGAGTCGTATTGCATGCTCGGGAATATGCTGGTTGTCATACCATTGCTGCCTTTTCAATGGCATTTGAGAACATGGTTGAGACATGAATACACAAGCTAGCTCCATTCAAACAACTGACTCGAGAAATAAGCTCATCAACTGCACCTGCAGCAGATGCGATGGCCTCTGTCGTGGCATTGAAACACCTGCTCAACAAAAACTGACAGGGATATAAACAAATGTGCACAACATTTGAGATCAGCTTTATGGGATCTTTTTTTTAGCTGATGAAACAAACACTTTACATGTTGATTTATATTTTTGTTCAGTGTAGTATTCGTATTCTAATTCCTAATTCAAAAGCCACCGATTCTGTCACAACAGTGGAGTGCGCATGCCCATTCTGACTTTGCCAATGTTAAGCTAACCAGTTAGCTAGCAGCTAGTGTGCGACGTTAGTGCTGACTAGTTTCTATGGAGTGAAGATGGCCCCTTTTCCAGACAAGGTGGATGTTCCTACTGGCCCACATTGGCAAATGAAACAGTTGCCCTTGACAACAGTTTGCCCCAGCAACAAAACTGCCTACTCAGGCTGTGAACAAGCGATTTGGTGGAATTCTCTCTTTACAGTGTCGCCACCATGTTCGATGCTATTGTAGCGACCCGCACAGACAGCTGTGTGTTATGTGTTAGGCTAGGAGGTGGTTGTGTTGTACTGACCAGTACCCGGTGTTCGCGGGGTCCGACATGTCAATCAACCTGCTATCTGCCAATCACGGGAATGCCTGGAATGTTCTGATGCCGGGCATCCTGGTGGTTGGCGGAGTGGCGTGGAGGGGGGGTGGAGCATTGGAAGTTAAGACCAGGTTCAGCTTTTTGTTCTCTCTCTCTTACGTCTGGGCTTCCCAAGAGAAGGTCACGATTGGCTTGTGGGTTATCTGTCATCTTTTTGGCGTGTGCTACGGCCCAAACAGTAGCCTGTGTAAAGTTGGTTTAATAAACCGTCAATTCGCAAACTCAAGCCTCTGTCTGGACAATTGTTCATTTATGATCTAGTCAGGTCATTACACTATGTACAAGGACCGCTACTTCAATGCAGACAAGAAACAGAGATTCTGTGTAATGCTACATTCGCAGCGGGACAAGATGGAAACGGACACAGTGACAGTGCGCACCGAGGAAGAGGCGCAACGGAGAGACAGAGCTGAAACTTCACTGCTTGACATGCATGATGAAATCCTGGTTGAGAATTAAACGTGATACAGCCTGGATTTGAACCAGGGACTGCAGTGACACCTCTTGTACTGAGATGCAGTGCCTTAGACAGCTGTGTCCATATGTGTGTTATCGGTTTTGTATTTTTTTTGCTAAGGAAAATATCAGATATCTGTCAAAAATGTAATATCGGTGTGTCACTAACGGGTGGTATACAGAAGATAGCTCTATTTGACCAATAACAGCTCAAATAATCAAAGAGAAACAACAGTCCATTATTACTTTAAGACATGAAGGTCAGTCAATCAGGAAAATTTCAAGAACTTTGAAAGTTTCTTCAAGTGCAGTCGCAAAAACCATCAATCGCTATGATGAAACTGGGTCTCACGAGGACCCCCACAGGAAAGGAAGACCCAGAGTTACCTCTGCTGCAGAAGATAAGTTCATTATAGTTAACTACACCTCAGATTGCAGCCCAAATAAATGCTTCAGACTTCAATTAGACACATCTCAAAATCAACTTCTCAGAGGAGACTGCGTGAATCAGGCCTTCATGGTTGAATTGCTGCAAAGAAACCACTACTAAAGGACACCAATAAGAAGAAGAGACTTGCGTGGGCCAAGAAACGCAAAATCCACTCACACAGACAGTGTGGTGAAGAAGGCGCAACAGCGCCTCATCATTTGGCTTGTCACCTAAAACCCACACACTTTCAGATGCACAATTTAGAGCATCCTTACGGGCTGTATCACTGCTGGGTACGGCAACTGCACCACCCACAACCGCAAGTCTCTCCAGAGGGTGGTGCGGTCTGCACAACGCATCCCCATAGCCAATCTACCTGCCCTCCAGGACACCTACAGCACCCAATGTCACAGGAAGGCCAAAAAGATCATCAAGGACAACAACCACTCGAGCCAGTGTCTGTTCACCCCGCGCTACCATCCAGAAGGTGAGGTCAGTACAGGTGCATCAAAGCTGGGACCAAGAGACTGAAAACCAGCTTATATCTCAAGGCCATCAGACTGAAACAACGATCACTAATACAGAGAGGCTACTGCCTACATACAGACTAACTCATTGCCCACTTTAATAAATGGATCACTAGTCATTTTAATAATAATAATAATATCTTACAGTATATACATATGAGATGAGTAATGTATTTTATACCATCTTATCTATGCCGCTCTGTCATTGCTCATCCATATATTTATGTATATATTCTCATTCCATTCCTTTACTTAGATTTGTGTGTGTTAGGTAGTTGTGGAATTGTTAGATTACAGATATTGCTGCACTGTCGGAACTAGACGCACAAGCATTTCGCTACACTCACTAACATCAGCTAACGGCAGCGTAGTGGTTAGAGTGTTGGACTAGTAGCCGAAAGGTTGCAAGTTCAAATCCCCAATCTGACAAGGTACAAGTCTGTCTTTCTGCCCCTGAACAAGGCAGTTAACGCTGTTGTTGAAAATAAGAATTTGTTCTTAACTGACTTGCCTAGTTAAATAAAGGTAAAATAAATAATAAATGTAAAAAATAACCATGCGTATGTGACAAATAAAATTGTATATTATTTGGAATGCAAAGGGTGGTTACTTTCGAAGAATCTCAAATATAAAATATATTTTGATTTAATTAACACATTTTTGGTTACTACATGATTCCATGTGTGTTTGTTACGGATACAGGTATCATGTGTGTGTGTGTATGTATCCTGTGTTTGCTCTCCTTCTCCCCTCACAGGTGAAAATCATCACTCCCCAATCAGTCACCAATCAATCATCAATCAGAAGACACACCTCCTGTTTTCCTACCCTATCACAGTTCCTTTCCCTTGGTTTAAAAAACCCTGTCAGTTGTTTGCTCTTGAGCTCAATTGCTCTGTAAATGCCATGTCTGTAGGTCTCTGTGTTTCACTCTCTCCTTGTGTATTAACCTCTCTTTTGTTTGAGCACCTTCTTAGCACTTTCATCACCTGTGAGTATTGTTTTGGTTATGGTGTTTGATTGCTGGTGGGAAAAGGGGAAACCAAGACAAGTCGTCCATGGGCATACACTACCCGTAGGTAGACTTTGTTAAATACCCTAGTTAGAACTGGGCGGACCACCCACTGTATTTTTGGTTAGTTAGTTGGCTGTTGTTAAAGTAGGCTAGTCTAGCTTAGTTTTTTTTTTTTATACTTATTGTTTCTTTCCTTGGGTCCAGCTCAGCCCCTTTTCCTGCTCCCCCCATTACCGTGCATTTTCAAATAAACCTCGAGTTTGACGGTAGAGATCAGTTGTCCTAGTTATTTCGTTCTCATTTTTACTTTGTCACAATTATAATTTGCCTGGGTTATGTTACAGGTCTCATTAGCCTACTTGAGACATTAAATGTAACACTGGCCACCAAGGTTAATGGTAATTCAATAACTATATTATAAAACAAAGATTAATGATAGTAAAACCACTTTGGAGTACCTTCAATTAAATATTGGGCAAAAAGGCAACTCCACTCCATCATTCATTGAATCAGATGGCTCATCACAAAACCAACTGATATTACCAACTACTTTAATGATTTTTTAATTGGCAAGATTAGCTACGACATGCCAGCAACCAACACTGACCCTAAACATCCAAGTACAACTGATCAAAATATGAAAGACAAGCATTGTAATTTAGAAAATGTGAACAGAATTACTGTTGTCTAGCAACAATGACAAGCCACCATGGTCTGACAACGTCGATGGAAATTTACTAAGGATAATAGCAGACGATATTGCCACTCCGATTTGCCATATCTTCAATCTAAGCCTACAAGAAAGTGTGTGCCCTCAGGCCTGGAGGGAAGATTGTGGGAGTTGTTTGGTTAGACTTCAGTGCAGCTTTTGACATTATCGATCAGTCTGGTGCGGGGAAAAAGGTATGTGATATGGCTTTACACCCCTGCTATATTGTGGATAAAGAATTACCTGTCTAACAGAACAGTGTGTTCTTTAATGGAAGACTCCAAAAATAATCCAGGTAGAATCAGGCATTCCCCAGAGCAGCTGTCTAGGCCCCTTACATTTTTCAATCTTTAGTAATGACATGCCATTCATTGGCTTTGAGTAAAGCCAATGTGTATGTATGCGGATGACTCAACACTATACACATCAGCTACTACAGCAAGTGAAATCAATTCAAGACTTAAAAAAGAGCTGCAGTCAGAATGGATGGCAAAAGTCAAAAAATATATTGTATTTGGGACAAATCATTCACTAAACCATAAACCTCAACTAAATCTTGTAATGAATAATGTAAAAATGTAGCAAGTTGAAGTGAATAAACTTCTTAGAGTAACCCTGGATTGTCACTGTCATGGTCAAAACATCTTGATTCCACAGTAGCCACAGTCTGTCCATAATAAAGTTCTGCTCTGCCTTTACAACACCATCAACAAGGCAGGTCCTACAGGCCCTAGTTTTATCGCACCTGTACTACTATCCAGTCATGTGGTGAGGTGCCTCAGGGTCTTAAGAAAATTACAATTGGCTCAGAACAGAGCAGCACAGTTGACCCTTAAATGTACACGGAGAGCAAACAAGAATAAGCATGTCAATCTCTTATGGCTCAAAGTAGAGGAGAGATTCACTTCATCATTACTTGTTTTTGTAAGAAGTGTTGACATGCTGAATGCACAGAGGTGTCTGTTTAAACTACTAGCACACAGCTTGGACACCCATGCATACCCCACAAGACATGCCACCAGAGGTCTCTTCCAAGTCCAGAACAGATTAGAGACGCACATTACTAAATAGAGTCATGGCTACATGGAACTCTATTCCACATCAGCTAAGTGATGCAAGTAGTGGAATCTTATTTTTTTTTATTAAAAAAAAAAATATACAAATATACACCTTATTGAACAGCAGGGACTGAAGAGACACACACACACACATGGATTTTGCATTGTATATATGAGGTTGTAGAGTAGTGGCCTGAGGGAACACATTTAATGAGGATCCTTATTGAATACAAATAAGTTATTTTTGTAAGAAAACACTCACCTGTTTTCTGTCAACATTTGGCAGAAGATCGTCAGTGGGTGGTTTTGGTTACAAAGAAGACTGCGCACGTTCGGATGTAAAGGACGTAAAGGAACGACTCCCCCCCTCACAACTTTTGGTCGAGCAGAAATCTATTTTAGTACGTACAGCAGAGCTTTCCCCGTACGACCGGTCAGGGCATTGTGATCTTATCTGGTTGCTAGCTTGTTGAACAGCTTCTTTGGTTAGCAAGGAAACAACCCTTGACTGGTTAGTCTTGATCATTTACCATTAACTGTCACTATCCTAGTATGTATGCAGATTATGTCAGTAAACAAGTTTACTTCTCGGTTAACGTCTCATCGTCTCTTTCCGCCGTTATAAGCTATCTAGCTATGAGCTACTTTCGCTAGCTAACCAGCTAAATTTACAACGAAACAAGCGAGAGAGCCCTCCAATCCGTCAATTTAACTCGAGTTTTGGTAGTATTTGATAGCAGTCAAACTATCATTCGGTATTGGTGAGATGACAGATCAGAAAGAATACAATACTACGAATGTGATCAAGCTAGCGAGTGTTCTGCTGCTAGCAAAAAGACCCAGCTGAAAGTGTTTACGTGACGTTTGATGACGTAACGATCCAATAACCTGAAACCGACCGAATGCGCATCTGCAAACTCTACAGTAGGCTACATGTTGCATATCAGAGAGGCAGTTACCCTGTTAACTTGTCGCAGATAAACAACCTTTTAGTTCCACAAATATGTATATTTTCTATGAAATTCCATTATTGTGATGAAAGTTATTTAAGTTACTTTATATGGGAACAGAATGTGCCTGCATTGTGTGGTCCCTAGTGTTATGCTCTGTAATCCTATCGACCTGTGAATGAAAAGAATGGATGTTACTGGTGGTTGCATGAAGAGGCATTTAGAAGTTATTTTTATTCCTCCACCAGGTATGGAATTATAGGGACTATTTAAACGATCCTCATTTGTAAACTTGTCCTTCACCTTAAAGACAACAGACACAAAGCAAATATGCTATATTTATTAAGAATGTCAGGGGGCTTTGTTTATTTTGCCTCAGCCCCACCCATAAACTTTGTCTAACCTGTGTAAATGCAGTCTTATTCTCAACTGTCCCTGTGCCATACAAGGCAACTTCATCAAACTCTTACCTCACCGTATGTCATATTCTCCTGACCTTCCCCTGACTGCTCCACAGATGCAGGTGATCCAGCACCCCGCAGAGACACTTCGCACAGCCCTGGTGTCCAGCCGCTGTGACCTGACTGATCGCTACCATAAGTACAGTCGAGAAGAGCGGAGGCTCCTGGAGGAGTGTCTCTGCCTGGGGGATGGGTACTTGTTCCGGCCCATCACTGTGCACTCTGATTCGGACTGGATCCACTCGCACCCAGAGGAGCCGCAAGACTTCCAGAGTTTCTATAGCAACCCCTACCGCAGCAAACCCATCAAGGGTCACAGTACTATCTACCTACAGATCATCGGTAGGTGGGTCCACACTCTTTCTGTTTTAGCCGTCTCTCAAGCTCTATGGCCTATTAATACTTTTTTTTTTTTTACAGAGATACAGTTTCCCTGCAGTGGCAAAATCCTCTGAAAATAACAGTGAATCATTCAGATGCCATTAGCTGGTGCACCATGGACAACAAACTCATTTGTGTGTGATTGAGCTAACCACTACTGTTGAGCCACACACATCAGCTTCTGTAAGTAATCAGAGTTAAGGGAGCAGCTACATGGATTCAACTAAAGCTAAAGGTCATGAAAGATAGAATCTTTGAACTGCCACAGTTAAAGGCAGTGTAGCAGCCAATACAGAGCATGCACGACTTGAACCTCTTGCAAAGAGGCGTGGATGCACCTAGTTTGCCACTCTGTGCTCAGAACAAGAACCGCAAATAGGGCATACACTACCAGTGCATCTCCTACTTTTTATTTCCTTCTGAGTCAGGTGCAAAGACCACACAAACAGCATTCGGGGCTAGAGTACAAACACCAGCATGTTCCATTGAAACCAATAGAGGGCAACATTTTACAGTTGGTGTGCCACAGAGCTATATAGGAGAGGATTCTCCACCAAAATAATGCAAGGTGAAACATTGAGTGGTACTATTCAGATATCCATCTCTGTGTGTTTCCCAGGCTCCTTTAGGGAGGCAGAGGCTGAGACAGGCCAGTACGTGAGGTGGTTGAGGGACTACTGCTAGGCCTTCTATTATTGGCTGGTGGTTAAGCTGTTGCCTCCAGTGACCGTTGCTGCCACAGGCTGTGCCTTCAGGGTCAACAGCAGTTCACACAACCTACAGATCCACGCAGGTGAGAGAAACCAGCTCACGACACCGGGTCATGGGCCAGGGTTCCGCTTTGTGGGGGGTTTCTCAGGTGTTATGAGGCCCTCAACTGGCCGATGTAGATATAAAAATTATAAATAATTGAAAGGTGGTTGTCATTGTTTCTTTCGGGGGATTTGCTGCGGTTTCTTCAGAAGAGGAAACCGTTAGATGCTTTCGGCATCATGGGCATCACCATGATAGATCTCTACCCCAAAGATTCCTGGAACTTTGTGTTTGGAAAGGCCTCTCTCACTGAAGGTAATTAAACACACACACACTTGAATGTAGTTGTATTCCTATAATATGGAGGTATCCCATTACTTGAACTGCACCAGAGCTGTAAAGAAAGTTCTTATCTGTAATACTCCCTTAAATGTAATCCTGGGCACCCCCTGGCATGGTGTGTGCATCCAGACAAAATCATCACCATTTATTCAACTACAGAGAGACTGGTGCTTTCCTTGAACTTGTTCTCCTTGAACTTGTTCTCCTTGAACTTGTTCTCCTTGAACTTGTTCTCTAACTCTAACATACCAGTAGGTGGTGCTTTACATGCTGACTACACTGGGCACCCAAGTGCATGCGCTACTGCGCACATGTTGATTTTGTCCTTCCACACCAGATGCGATCAATTTTTTTTTTTATCTGAACCAATATATTTATTTGTGGACAGGTCTACACATGAAAATGTATGGACATTTAGCTAGCTAGCTTGATGTTGCTAGCTACTTTGTCCTGGGATATAAACATTGGGTTTTTATTTCACCTGAAATGCACAAGGTCCTTTTTTCTAGATTTTTGTAGAATTCTGACCCATTTTGAATTACATTTACATTACATTTAAGTCATTTAGCAGACGCTCTTATCCAGAGCGACTTACAAATTGGTGAATTCACCTTCTGACATCCAGTGGAACAGCCACTTTACAATAGTGCATCTAAATCATTTAAGGGGGGGAGTGAGAAGGATTACTTTATCCTATCCTAGGTATTCCTTGAAGAGGTGGGGTTTCAGGTGTCTCCGGAAGGTGGTGATTGACTCCGCTGTCCTGGCGTCGTGAGGGAGTTTGTTCCACCATTGGGGGGCCAGAGCAGCGAACAGTTTTGACTGGGCTGAGCGGGAACTGTACTTCCTCAGTGGTAGGGAGGCGAGCAGGCCAGAGGTGGATGAACGCAGTGCCCTTGTTTGGGTGTAGGGCCTGATCAGAGCCTGGAGGTACTGCGGTGCCGTTCCCCTCACAGCTCCGTAGGCAAGCACCATGGTCTTGTAGCGGATGCGAGCTTCAACTAGAAGCCAGTGGAGAGAGCGGAGGAGCGGGGTGACGTGAGAGAACTTGGGAAGGTTGAACACCAGACGGGCTGCGGCGTTCTGGATGAGTTGTAGGGGTTTAATGGCACAGGCAGGGAGCCCAGCCAACAGCGAGTTGCAGTAATCCAGACGGGAGATGACAAGTGCCTGGATTAGGACCTGCGCCGCTTCCTGTGTGAGGCAGGGTCGTACTCTGCGGATGTTGTAGAGCATGAACCTACAGGAACGGGCCACCGCCATGATGTTAGTTGAGAACGACAGGGTGTTGTCCAGGATCACGCCAAGGTTCTTAGCGCTCTGGGAGCAGGACACAATGGAGTTGTCAACCGTGATGGCGAGATCATGGAACGGGCATTCTCTACTCTGACAATTAATCCACAAAAAAAGGGGAAACCTTGTTAGTTTCTAGTAATCTCTCTTCAGTCTTCTTCTTCTTTAGACTTTATATGGCAGTTGACAACCAACTTTAAGTTGCATTAGCAGCACCAACTGGACTGTGGACCTCAGTTCATCTTTCAATCACCCATGCGGGTATATGCTCCTAAAAACCAATGAGGAGATGGGAGAGGCAGGACATTTCATCCAAACAAGCAGTTTGGATGACATTATTGAATAACGTGAATGTGTACATATATTTTGCAACGCTCACACGTGCAAACACAGGCAGTGTGGTCAGCATGTTACTCAAACAAAAATGATACATTGACTGAACATTTTCTTTCTGCAGGAATGGGAGTTTTCAGCTTTGCCAGGTTCGATGACAACTTCTACAGCAGGAGTTACGTGTATCAGGCCTTGTCGGGGAGACTACTCTGTGTTTAAGGGCTACTACAGCACTCCTATCATGAGCACCTTACTGCTAAGTTCCTGCAATGTTCATGCTACAACCCAGCTCAGTTATTGAATGGTGTCAGTTTCAGTATCAATCCCTATTGTCCTAGTGTGGCCTATTGAACATAAGTTTGATCTTTGGCCCTGTCTAGAAATGGATTGTTATTGGTTCAGTCTTATCCCCTACATTTATGCCTATCCCTCTGTGTTTGGTTCCAGATGGTCACCCATGAGAGAGAGCACATATTCGGGGTGAAATACTGCCAGTGGATCCAGTGTGTCATACAGGGTTCCAACCACCTGGAGCACTCAGACCGCCAGCCCCTGGACCTTTTCCTGGTCTGCCATCGGATTCAAAATGGCTGACAGATACAAGGTAAGCACATCATTTGCATCGACTTTGATTCACTGTGTTCTGTAGCCTGGTTGCCAGTCTATTTCCCATGCTACAGTGTAATGGGGTGACTCTGGATTGGCTACAGTGCAATGGGGTGACTCTGGAATGGCTACAGTGTAATGGGGTGACTCTGGAATGGCTACAGTGCAATGGGGTGACTCTGGAATGGCTACAGTGTAATGGGGTGACTCTGGAATGGCTACAGTGTAATGGGGTGACTCTGGAATGGCTACAGTGTAATGGGGTGACTCTGGAATGGCTACAGTGCAATGGGGTGACTCTGGAATGGCTACAGTGCAATGGGGTGACTCTGGAATGGCTACAGTGCAATGGGGTGACTCTGGAATGGCTACAGTGTAATGGGGTGACTCTGGAATGGCTACAGTGTAATGGGGTGACTCTGGAATGGCTACAGTGTAATGGGGTGACTCTGGAATGGCTACAGTGCCTTCGGAAAGTATTCAGACCCCTTGACTTTTTCCACAGTTGCAGCTTTATTCTAAAATTGATCAAATAAAATAAATCCTCAGCAATCTACACACAATACCCCATATTGACAAAGCAAAACAGGTTTTTAGAAATGTTGACAGTTAACAGTGCATGTCATAGCAAAAACCAAGCCATGAGATCGAAGAAATTGTCCATAGATCTCCGAGACAGAATTGTGTCGAAGCACAGATCTGGGGAAGGGTACCAACAAATTTCTGCAGCATTGAAGGTCCTCAAGAACACAGTGGCCTTCATCATTCTTAATCCTCCTTCTGTGTTCCTGTAGAATTGGAAGTTTTCTCTATGAAAACTGTAGTTATTTAAATCTGTCATAAGGTTCCATGACTTTGTCCACACAGGGCATCTGAACACACAAAATACATTTGGATGATTTTCATTACATTTTCGGTGTTTCAAAAATGACCGGTCATTAGAAATTAATGGGTGACACTACAATTATTGTATAAAATAGAGTTCAGGCACATGCCAATTCATCAGATGGACACACTTCCTCTCCCAGACCCCCACATGCATGTGTGTTTGAGCACACACACACACACACACCTCACTCCCCTTCTTGGCTTCCATGGCAACCTCCACTGGAACCTTTCCCCAATAGAATCTTTCCTCCACGGGAACCACACCTGTTGGCATTCTCACAAACAATTGCAACATTGTTTCAATAATATATAGAACTTTTCTCGCAGCTCTGGTATATAAAGCTTTTTTGAGGCCTTGCTCACAATTCATTTTATGGCAGCATAATGACCAAACGATATACTGTGTGTGAGGCTCTTGATCATATCTTTGTTCATCTTTGACACTGGTGAGAAGGAGAGAGTCCTTGTTAAACTTTTACACAAAGTAGTATGTGATAAATAGCACAATGTTTCATCTGAGTATTTGTTATAGTCAAAATAATCCATACATTATGCTTTTTTTACTCAAAAACAAGTTGTATGAGCTCAGGTCAATGAGGCCTACAGGTCATAAATAGCTAAAACAAGTTCAAAACTTGTAATGTTCACAAGAACTTAAGTTGATAAAACAATCTAACACAACATAAGGTGATAATATATGTATTAACATGAAACAAACACAACATGAGGGTTAAATGGAAGAAGTTTGGAACCAGGAAGATTTCCTAGCTGCCTGGCCAAACTGACCAATCGAGGGTGAAGGGCCTTGGTCAGGGAGGTGACCAAGAACCTGATGGTCACTTTGACAGTGCTCTAGAGTTCCTATGTGGAGATGGGAGATCCTTCCAGAAGGACAACCATCTTTTCAGCAGTAGAGCTGGGTTGAGGCAAAGAAGAACGGCGCAAAATACAGAGATCCTTGATGAAAACCTGCTCCAAAGCGCTCAGGACCACAGACTGGGGCGATGGTTCA
Source organism: Oncorhynchus masou masou (assembly GCF_036934945.1). Taxonomy (NCBI): domain Eukaryota; kingdom Metazoa; phylum Chordata; class Actinopteri; order Salmoniformes; family Salmonidae; genus Oncorhynchus; species Oncorhynchus masou. The sequence goes on along the minus strand of NC_088235.1, from coordinate 25,968,526 downwards.
CCTTCCAACAGGACAAAGACCCTAGGCACACAGCCAAGACAACGCACGACTGGCTTCGGGACAAGTCTCTGAATGTCCTTGAGTGGCCCAGCCAGAGCCCGGACTTGAACCCGATCAAACATCTCTGGAGAGACCTGAAAAAAGCTGTGCAGCAATGCTGTCCATCCAACCTGACAGAGATTGAGAGGATCTGCAGAGAAGAATGGGAGAAACTCCCCAAAGGTGTGCCAAGTTTGTAGCATCCTACCCAAGAAGACTCAAGGCTGTAAACACTGCCAAAGGTGCTTCAACAAAGTACTGAGTAAATGGTCTGAATACTTATGTAAATGTGATATTTCAGTTTCTTTATGCATTTGCATCAATTTAAAAAAGTTTTTGCTTTGTCATTATGGGGTATTGTGTGTAGTTTGAGGGGGGAAAAAACAATTTCATCATTTTTGAATAAGGCTGTAACATAACAAAATGTGGGAAAAGTCAAGGGTTCTGAATACTTTCCAAACGCACTGTATATCTCGTCTCGCTCAGACCTTGCTGCGATGGATAGAGAAGGGGGGAACAGCTAGCCCTGGACAGCCCACTATCTCCTAGTCAGACGCCGAGCCCTACTGTCCCAAACCCACTCTGCCCTTCCAGACCTTCAGACAGTGGCTCAGGAGGTGTCTGGAGATTCTGGATGAAGTGAAATAATAGAATCACCAGATTTACCTCTAAATTCTAGAATGGTCACACTCAGGAAATGTATATGATTTATGAATATACACTAGGATGAGAGGAAGATCCTAGAATGTACATTTCTATTCAAAGCACTTCAATGACTTTACACATTATTGTGATATTTATTTTTTATTAGTACCAAGTGATTTCTTTGTCTAAAAAATGTAAAGTGAAGTTTAAAAAGTAATTAATTGAATACAACATGATGTCATGGTGTTATTGTTTCTTCACAGCTGACTTCATGTATCTACATATTGTTTGTATCCTCTCTTACAATACCATGAGGCAAAACAGTGTGTTCATGTTCATGGGCTCCCATGTGGCGCAGCGGTCTAAGGCACTGCATTTCAGCGTCGCTACAGACACCCTGGTTCGATTTCAGGCTGTATCATAACCGGCCGTGATTGGGATTTCCTTTGTTCAGTGTGAGCCACTCTCCAGACACCCAAAACCAGATCTGAAATCACAGGATAGATAGTCCGTGGCAGTCTACATATTTATTCAAACATTTGTCTGATTTCTCAATCAGCACTAGTTCAACTGATACTTCAGTTCAGACTCTTATGGGATTTCCTTCTGACCTTTGATGTCTTTTCAAGTAGAGATTGTCATCTGTTGGCCTTTTTCAGTAATGTTTTCTGGTCCATATCAAGGTTAACTTCTAGGAAGCCTTGAGGACTTTCTCTGTCCTGGGCCTCCTTCCCCTCTCGCTGAGGTACAGGGTTCCCCGGCCCCACCTGCATAGGTTCTGGGAGGTTCTGATGCCCCCTCCTGCTGTACAACCTGGTCTCAGAGCACTTCGTATTATTCTGTAAGTAAAAACCCTAACCATTTTAGCTAACCCTTCACCTAACCTTAACCACTTTAGCTAACCCTAACCTTAACCATCCTAACACCTAAATCTTAACCCTAACCCTAACTCCTAGCCTAGCTAATGTTAGCAATCTGGCCACCTGGCGAAATTTCGTAACATATCATACGTTTTGCAAATTCATAACATAAAATATGAATTGTAATTTGTACCATATCATACGATATGGATGATGAACTTCCACAAATTAATACATACCGTACGAAATGTAACATATCATAGTAAATGTAGTGTCTCGGATTTACATACAGAATAATACGAAATGCTCTGAGGCCTGGTTGTGCTGCAGCATAGCAGGCCTCTCTTGGCTGGTCGTACCAGACCCAGGAACACAGCCCCTAGACTCATACCCACCGCACAGGAGTAGAACGCTGAGCCGTAGTTCTGAGTCAGGTCCACAAGAACACCTGAGAGAACACAATATAAATTGTATATGTTAAACAAACTCATTCATTAAAATGATGCACAAATTAAGCAAGTTTGTGTTATTTTCCTTTGATGACAATGAAAATAAAACTGGTGCTACATATCAGAGAGAGCAGAAGAGATGTGACATGGCAGAGGGCTGTGAAAAAGAGATTTGAATGCATCTCTTACCTCCCAGAGGTGGTCCCGCCAGCCCAGCGAAGCTTTGTATAAACACATAGACCCCCACAGCTGACGACATCCTTTCTATGCCCACCACATCCTCCTCTGCCAGCATGGGTATATGTGTCGACGACACGGTGCCTATAAAAAACCCATAGAACCCACAACACACGGCCAGGCCCCAGAACTCCCATACCAGGGTAAAGGCCACCAGCACCAGGCACAACAGAACTACACATCCCAGCAGCACCAGGGGCTTCCTGCCTTTGAACAGCTTCCTGCCTAGCACCCAACCAATGGAGAGGCGGCCGAAGATCTCGGCAAAGGCCATGGCGGAGAGCATGTGTGCGGCGCGGTGACGCATCACGCCACGGTTCACACTCAGCTCGATGATGTAGAGCTGAGGGGCGAAGAAACCCAATGTGGCAAAAAGGCCGAAGAGAGCGTAGCAGATGAAGCTGCCTTCTCTTAACATGGAGAAGTCAAGGAGTTTCTGGGGGGATAGTGTTTGTGTCTGCTTCTCATCCTTCTCCTCGTCCTTCTCCTTGCTTCCAAAGCACCTCTGTGAAGACGCCTCCTCCTCTATCTCCTCCCCTGCCTTACTGCCATCCTCCAGGACCTGGTGATGGAGGGACTGAACTTCAGAGTTTACAGACTCTCCAGAGTTCAGGGAGTAACAATGAGCCAGCTTGCTATCACTCTGCAGTGTGTAAGACCCATCCTTAGCATATGAACTACCCTTAATGTACAACCTCTCCTTACTGTAGTACTTCTCCTCTGTGTTCAGAGCCTTCAGCTCTTTGTCAGCCAGTCCATCAGTTTCTGTCTCCGTGGCTGGTCCAGGTCTGATGATGATGGGTCTTAGCAGAACTCCACAGATGATGATGATGCCCTGTAGAGCTCCGATCACCACCAGGGTGTAACGCCAGCCGATACAGTCCCTCAGAGCAGAGAAGGCTGAGTAGCAGAGGGGAGAACAGAGAGGAGAGTGTTTCAAATGGTGGTCAGGGTTTGCAATCCATCCTAAAATTAAATGTGGGTTAATGTGAAATGAAAAAGCAATTGAGAGAAGTAAGATTAAGAGAATGGGAAGGTTGGTAAACTGAAATGGTAGCTATTTTTTAAGATAAACTTTGCTAGCTAGTAAGCAGTGTTCAAGTCCCCTTGTGACCTTTTACCTGGGGCAAGCGCGAACACAGAGAAGGACTCTCCTGTGGAGGCGACAGCTGTGACCAGGGAGCGTCGGTGGGAGAAGTACTGGGACAGGAGAGTAATGGTGGGCAGGAAGGTCAGACAGTACCCCAGACCTGTGGAGGGAAGATGACACAAGCACACTGGTGAAACACTGGTGGCACTGTGACAGTTGTGATGGTCAAGTGTGTGTGTGTGTGTTTGTTTCTAATACCTGCAACGAGTCCGATGGTGATGTACATCTCGTTGATGGATTTGGTGAAGCCACTGGCAATGGTTCCTATGGAGACGAGGAGTCCACCAATCATAACAACTGTCTGGAAGCCAAACCGGTTGGTCATCACAGAAGCGAGAGGAGCTGAAAGGAGACAGGTATCTCTGGTTAGCACTTTAGAGCATCTGACCTTTTGTAGCTGAGTGTTATCACAGTGTTGTCACCTTTAAAAGTATTTATTTTGAGCTCCTGAGCCTGTCGTTCTAGCCCAGCATTGATTCAGCTTAGCACAAATCTGATTATTTCAATCAGTGCTGGGCCAGTAACAAATGCCCGCACACCCTGCAGCTCTCCAAAAACACCCCAGCCCTAGACCCTGATGCTACCCTTAGTCTCACCAGTGAAGGCCATGACGAAGACACAGATGGAGATGATCCAAGACACTCGGCTGTTGCTCTCCCCAAACTCCCCCATCAGGTCCTGGAGGAAGATGCCCAGGCTCTTGATGACTCCGTAGGTGAACACTTCCACCAGGAAGAAGGAGACCGCCACCACCCAACCCCAGCCACCATCTGGCGGAGCCGTGTAGACGATAGGTCCCATGCAGCGCTTCAATCTGGACCCCCACACTGTCATGGATGGAGCACGTGATTCTGTAGGGAAGGTGGGCAATAAATCACTTTTTGAAAAGGTATCACAGTTCATTGAAAAGTAAAGTAAATGATGCTTGTAATTGGCAGGGGAGATATGTCCCCCCACAACATTCAGAACAGGTCGATTCATCCCCCCCCCAATAATTTATTTAAAAATAATGTGGATGCCCTGTACCTCCTCTGCTCAGCTGCACTGTCTCTACGCCCTTAACCCACTTTCTCTATGTCCTTAAGGTAGATTAATGATGTGTAATTACTTGTTGTAAAGAAATGTAAGTTTGTCTTTGACCATTCATTGCATTAAGATGGCACAATGAAACAATCTAGTTAAAGCAGATTATTTCACAGTGATAACTATGATATTCTGCACTGCAGAATTTCTCAATGATGCGTGCATATGTATTCATGGATGCCAACAGAAGCCAGGCTTACCCAAATATTTCACCAATACAATCGTTTTTATTATAAAATCATTGATCTTTCATCTGTGTTTTCATAATTATCCCTAATAAATGTTATTCATTGAATAAATGCATTCCTCATTTTACAGAGTAACTATTTGACTATCGTTTATAATTTAGTAGGTCTGTTGGTAATTGTTATATACACTATGCATAGCACATGCTTGGGGTCCACCTTGAAATCGCTGATCTGCTTGCCTCAATAAGTTAATGCTAGAACATTGGTTCCCAGGATTGGCCATTTGTATCTACTCTCTTAATAATTGCATAACGGTGCAAGTTAGACACATGTTCATTAAATGCATACTGAGAGGTGATGCAAGGCTTGCTACCTTGACTAGATCCTCCAGAGATGTACACGGCCTGTCGCATTTATTCACACAATATTGGAATCAGATTGATGAATGTAGTTTATTATTAAATTCAACATAATTTCACCCACTGTCTCTGCGCCCTGCACCCACTGTCTCTGCGCCCTGCACCCACTGTCTCTGCGCCCTGCACCCACTGTCTCTGCGCCCTGCACCCACTGTCTCTGCGCCCTGCACCCACTGTCTACGTGCCCCTCTCCCACTAATTTCAGTATGCTGCTCAGCAACCTTAGCCATGCCAGCACCTGCCCCGCAGTAAGACCGGCCTCATTCCATTCCAGAAAACACATGTGTCTTCTGGAATGGAATGCGCTCCTCTCGTGGGCCCCTCCCTCTCCCCTCCTTGAAAGAATAGCTTTTGCAAAAATGCCTTCTACCTCTTTTCGCAGCTTGACTCAAGTGAGCAACAAGAACATCACAAACACAAAGTTCCGAATCAGAAAGTAAGATCAGGTTAAGGTAGATTAATGATATGTAATTTCTTGTTGTAAAGAAATGTAAATTTGTCTTTGACCATTCATTGCATTGCATTACGATGGCACAATGAAACAATCTAGTTAAAGCAGATTATTTCACAGTGATAACTATGATATTCTGCACTGCAGAGTCTCTCTGATGCGTGCATATGTATTCATGGAGGCCAACAGAAGCCAGGCTTACCCAAATATTTCACCAATACAATCTTTTTTATTATAAAATCATTGATCTTTCATCTCTGTGTTTTCATAATTATCCCTAATAAATGTTATTCATTGAATAAATGCATTCCTCATTTTACAGAGTCACTATTTGACTGTCGTTTATAATTTAGTAGGTCTGTTGGTAATTGTTATATACACTATGCATAGCACATGCTTGGGGTCCACCTTGAAATCGCTGATCTGCTTGCCTCAATAAGTTAATGCTAGAACATTGGTTGCCAGGATTGGCCATTTGTATCTACTCTCTTAATAATTGCATAACGGTGCAAGTTAGACACATGTTCATTAAATGCATACTGAGAGGTGATGCAAGGCTTGCTACCTTGACTAGATCCTCCAGAGATGTACACGGCCTGTCGCATTTATGCACATAATATTGGAATCAGATTGATAAATGTAGTTTATAATTAAATTCAACATAATTTCTACATAATGGTTGGATCATTTCCACACCACTACAGATGTGTCGCTATAGTAGCCGGCAGCTCGTGAGCATTCTGAGTTTGTAGACTCTGACGTGCTAGCTGAGTGTACATAAGTCTAGAATGAGGAGGCAAGAATAGCTAGCTCACCTCTACGAGTTAGCCAAACTGGCTACACGCTATGCAGCGCTCGTTTAGCTAGCCCGGTCTCGAAAGTCCACGTAGGACCGGATCACAGCAGTGGGACCGGACCTTCATCAACAAGTCTGGGAAGAGAGGCAAGCAGTGCTTGACCGAGGCAGACAGAAGCAGTGGGGGGTACCCACCGAACCGCTCTCTTCAAGTAGCCTCCAGTAACTGGCGACAGATCGCTCCGGAGCCGGGTTGGATGTGGGCAGCCACCACATACCCCACGCCCAGGCAGATAAGACATTTGCTCCAACCACCCAATTCATCTCCACTTCCTGCACCTCAGACCCAGCCGAGGTAGCGGCATTTACACTCTAGTGACTCCTTGTGGCGGGCCGGGTACCTGCATGCTGACATTGGTCGTCAATTGAACAGTGTTTCCTCTGACACATTGGTTCAGCTGGCTTCCGGGTTAAGTGGGTGGGTGTTAAAAAAGCGTGGTTATGCGGGTCATGTTTCAGAGGACACGATTCGACTGTTGCCTCTCCTGAGCCCCGTTGGGGAGTTGCAGCGATGAGACAAGATCGTAATTGTATCGCAATTGGATAAAACAAAATTGGGGAGAAAAATATATACTAATTGAAAAAACTACTGAGAACAAATAAAACCTTGAGCACACAACATCCAGGGAGTGAGCACGCTCTACCACTAAGGGACAGATTAGTTGCTACAACACGACAGTCTCATTTTCCAATTGTTTCTTTTAGTAGCTGTCTGCCTCTTAGACAGGTCAAGCCTGTTCTGTCAGCCACCTTCAGAGCCCAGCCAATGTCTGCCTTCTTCCAAGTTTAGCCCAGACTTTCAAATTCCAGTCCAGGCTCTGCCAATCACCTTCAGAGCCCAGCTACTGTCTGCCTCCTAGAAAAGGTAAAGTCCAGTCTCTGTCAGCCATCTTCAGAGCCCAGTCACTGCCTGCCTTCCAAGTTTAGTCCAGTCCTAGAAAAGCCCAGTCTCTATCAGCAACCTCCTAATTTACAGTTTCAATATAGACTCTCCCCTGACAGCTGTTTGTGAGACTGAATATCAGGACTCTAAATATACTGTAAGGTATCTTTTAGCTCAGTCCCCCAAGTGTCTTCCACCTGTCAACTAGGAAAACTACAAAACTTAATAGTAAATGTATGATCATCTTAGTAGATGATATCCTATGTAAATATGAATGTGCATCATTGTACTCAGTCTTCCTCTTTTGTGTCGTCTTAATATTTGCCTTGAAATAATTTCATTGCTGACGGTGACTTATCCTTCCACTTCGTGTTTTCAAAAATACCCCTCGAGAGACCATAAAGCCATGTCAAACTGTACTATTGCAGAAACGTTTTTATATGTAAATATTTATGATCATCATTATAATAAAACTGTCTTCTTACAATACATAAATATGCATGTCTGCATCATAATACAACTCAGTATACATCTTGTGTCTTCATATTTGTCTGGAAATATATGAATTAAGGTGATGACTTATCCTTCCACTTATACTGTCTTTTAAAAAATATCCCTCCATATACCACTCAAGAGAGGCATAATAAGTAATGCAAATGTTGTTAGTAGGCTATGATATAAGGTTAATATATTGTACAAGTTGGACATATACAGTGCCTTCAGAAAGTATTCATACCCTTGATTTATTCCTAATTTTGTTGTTACAACCTGAATTCAAAATTGATTCCAAAAATAATAATCTCTCCTATCTACATACAATACCACATAATGACAGTGAAAATTGTTTTTTTTTAATTTTAGCAAATTTATTGAAAATGAAATACAGAAATATCTCATTTACATAGGTATTCACACCCCTGAGTCACTTTGTAGAAACACCTTTGGCAGTAATATCAGCTGTGAATCTTTCTGGGTAAGTCTCAAGAGCTTTCCACACCTGGATTGTGCAACACTTGCCCATTATCATTTTCTAAATTCTTCAAGCTCTGTCAAATTGGTTGTTGATCATTGCTAGACAACCATTTTCAGGTATTTCCATAGATTTTCAAGTAAATGTAAGTCAAAACTGTAACTTGGCCACTCAGGATCATTCACTCTCTTCTTGGTAAGCAACTCCAGTGTAGATTTGGTCTTGTGTTTTAGGTTATTGTCCTGCTGAAAGGTGAATTCATCTCCTAGTATCTGGAGGAAAACAGACTGAACCAGGTGTCTTCTAGGATTTTGGCTGTGCTTAGCTCCATTTCTTTTTTTATCCTGAAAAACTCCCAAGTCCTTAACGATTTTTATTTTTTGTATTTTATTTTTATGCTTGAAAATATGGAGAGTGGTACTCAGTAATGGTTGTATTGGATTTTCATAACACTTTGTATTCAGGACAAAAGTGAATTGATTTGCCACTTTTTTTTGCAGTATTACTTTAGTGCCTTGTTGCAAACAGTATGTATGTTTTGGAATATTTGTATTTTGTACAGGATTGCTTCTTTTCACTTTGTCAATTAAGTTAGTATTGTGGAGTAACTACAATGTTGTTGAACCATCCTGAGTTTTCTCCCATAACAACCATTAAACTCTGTAACTGTGTTAAATTTACCATTGGCCTCACCATTGGTTTCCTTTCTCTCCGGATATTGAGTTAGGAAGGACGGTGTCTTTGTAGTGACTGGGTTAATTGATACACCATCCAAAGTGTAATTAATAACTTGATGTCTGCCTTTTATTTTTACCCATCTACCAATACAGTGGGGCAAAAAAGTATTTAGTCAGCCACCAATTGTGCAAGTTCTCCCTCTTAAAAAGATGAGGCCTGTAATTTTCATCATAGGTACACTTCAACTATGACAGACAAAATTAGAAAAAAATCCAGAAAATCACATTTGTAGGATTTTTAATGAATTTATTTGCAAATTATGGTAGAAAATAAGTATTTGGTCACCTACAAACAAGCAAGATGTCTAGCTCTCACAGACCTGTAACTTCTTCTTTAAGAGGCTCCTCTGTCCTCCACTCGTTACCTTTATTAATGACACCTGTTTGAACTTGTTATCAGTATAAAAGACACCTGTCCACAACCTTAAACAGTCACACTCCAAACTCCACTATGGTCAAGACCAAAGAGCTGTCAAAGGACACCAGAAACTAAATTGTAGACCTGCACCAGGCTGGGAAGACTGAATCTGCAATAGGTAAGCAGCTTGGTTTGAGGAAATCAACTGTGCGAGCAATTATTAGGAAATGGAAGACATAAAAGACCACTGCTAATCTCCCTCGATCTGGGGCTCCACGCAAGATCTCACCCCGTGGGGTCAAAATGATCACAAGAATGGTGAGCAAAAATCCCAGAACCACACGGTGGGACCTAGTGAATGACCTGCAGAGAGCTGGGACCAAAGTAACAAAGCCTACCATCAGCAAGGGCATTGAAGATGAAACATGTCTGGGTCTTTCAGCATGACAATGATCCCAAACACACTGCCTGAGCATCGAAGGAGTGGCTTCATAAGAAGCATTTCAAGGTCCTGGAGTGGCCAAGCCAATCTCCAGATCTCAAGCCCATAGAAAATCTTTGGAGGGAGTTGAAAGTCTGTGTTGCCCAGCAACAGACCCAAAACATCACTGCTCTAGAGGAGATCTGCATGGAGGAATGGGCCAAAATACCAGCAACAGTGTGTGAAAACCTTGTGAAGACTTACAGAAAACATTTGACCTCTGTCATTGCCAACAAAGGGTATATAACAAAGTATTGAGATAAACTTTTGTTATTGACCAAATACTTATTTTCCACCATAATTTGCAAATAAATTCATAAAAAATCCTAAAAATAAATAAAAAAGTCAAGGGGACTGAATGCTTTCCAAATGCACTGTAATTGTATGTGGGGTACAGAGAGGAGTTAGTCATTAAAACAATTATGCTAAACTATTAATTCAGTCAATGCAACTCATTATATGACTTGTTAAGCATATTTGTACTCCTGAACATATTTAGGCTTACCATAACAAAGGGGTTGAATACTTACTGACACAAAACATTTCAGCTTTTCATTTTTAATTTGTTTAAAAAAAAGTCGAACAAAAGTTTATTCCACTTCCACATTATAGGGTATTGTCTGTAGGCCAGTGACACAAAAAGCTCAATTGAATAAATTTTAAATGTGGAAAATGCCAAGGTGTGTGAATACTTAATGAAGGGCAAAAAAAATATCTGCAGTTTCCCTCGCCACTGTAACACTGGTAACTGTGAGCACATGTGTGAACGCTCATTGTTGGCGTGGTCGTGCACGTAAAGCGGTAATTCAAGTACTGATTTACTAGTGCTGAGTGATTAGTGCTCTTTGAGGTAGGTTTGGTGTTGGTTCATTATTATTACAAATAAACACAGTTTTCGATTTTGATAAATTTTTTTAACATTTAATGCATTCAAAAATATATAATTTTATAGCTTTTTAATGTAAATTCCCAAGCCTAAAATTGTTAACCTTCATTAAATTGCCAAAACATTTAAAATATTAAATTGTCTCTGTCAGTTCCACATTGGGTTGACATAAATAGGAAATTACTATGAAATAATAAAACATTTATGTTGTGTATATTACTTAGCTGTTATTTGATGACTATTATTTTTCATTCCTTGAAAGTCATCACATCGCTGCTCTGGAAGTAGCTGCCAAACGGCCAGACAACGTTCTCTCTGCTCCCAATACTGTACTGTCATCTATTTAGCTAGGCTAGCCTGCAGAGCTGTCTGATTAAATCATTTTACTAGTTCTTCAAAGTACTTAAGGCATAATTTCACGATCTGTCTCTATCCATATCTTTCTTCCTTGTGTTGTGTACATTCATCTCGAATGCTATCTGTTTCTTGTATGCGTTCTGTCTGTATCTAACCTAATTTAGTAGGCGTTAAAGTGTAAGTGTATCCATCTATGTCCGAGCCGGATAAGGCGCAATGGATCATGGTCATTGTAGTTAATTACAACTTTTCTGGGCTGAACGAGGCGGAATATTTCTTTAATGAAAACTAAAACTCCCTTCAGCCCAGCGTTCCATTCTCTGGTGAATGATTTGATTTCTCTCAAGAGAAAGGGGGCTTTAGGCTCACAAAAAACGGAACTAAATGGAATTGAAGTACAGGTAATTGAACCGATCTCGGCCAACCCTGCCCCCCAAAAAATAGATCTCGGTTAACTGCTCAGCACTAATAGTTACCTGTGGGTTATATGGCAAAATGGCTATCTTAAATATTGTTCTCAATCTCATATGTTAGTATCAAACTATTCTCGTTTCAGGCAATGTTATGATGCTACTTACATCGGAAACAATGTGGCTTTTTAGGACAGCTGTCTGCTATATCAACGTTTGATTTGTTTCTATGACCCTAATTAATGCTACTGCGCTATTTAGCACAACGTCAATACACAACCATCATGTGTTCACACACGCATAAACCTGCCTCACTCACCGCCTTTATTGTCAGTCCTCATATCCAGTTAGCATTGCTTATTCATTCATTGAGAAAAGGCTATCTCTGGTCAATAGCCTATGGCATTGGCAACTCATCCAACACAACTCTCTTTACTCATTCTGCAGTGCTGACTTGTCTGTCTCTGTCTTTTAATCAAACGTGTGTGTGCATAGATCTGTGTGGGTCAACAACCCATCAGCCAAAGATGGTCAAAGGAAAGACAACAGAAAATAGTACTATAGACTTGACTTAGCCTAAAGAATAATACCAATACTTGTCTTAGCTCATGATGTCATGTTATCCTACATTCTAAAGCAGGGATGGGGGTAGGGGCCACACAAGTATATATACTGTTTTGTCTTTGGAAATTGATCCACGGGACTACAAAAACGGCCCTGTTCTAGGGCTATCTAGTCTTCAGATATTTCACACCTAACCAATTTGAGTATAAACTGTAAGCTATAAGCTGTCCAAGTATTTGAATCACCAATTAATGTTAGTGAAAATAACCACATTGAAAATAATTAACCACAATGAAAATATAACTAGATTATAACTAGGCTACAGGGGTGATTATTGGGCCTCATGAGTGAGCTATACAAGGTTTTTAATTTGGAACTGTCCAAAAAGGTAATATACTAGAACAGAGCTGTAGCCTCCTTGCGTTATTCCTTACCGTTAGTGGACTGATCTCGAAGAACCACAGGTGAATGCAAATCCCCTGGGTTGGTCTCTGACATATTGCTTCCACTTATCCTATATTTTGATGATTTAAGGAGAAGAGAGATGAGGAGAGGAAAGTCCCTTTCGGAGACTCAGTTTCCAATGCTAACTTGATTTAAACCGTCTACAACTTGAATTTAAAGGTAGCACAAGTTTGTGAATGACCGCATTGAACTACCCATTGTACGGGTCTCATTCATGCTGCTGGCAACTTAGATTGTATATAACTCTAGATATATTCTTTGCCAGCTCACTTGTTGCTCCTTTTCAATCAATACTTCTCAGTCAGATACAGAATGTTTACTTCAATTAGTATTGCATAACTCTTACCTGTGCGCTGTACAGTAACCCTGTGTGCTGTTCAATTTATGTTGTGTGAAACCAGTGAGAACCTTACTGCTGCTCTCTCTCTCTCTCTCTCTCTCTCTGTCTCTGTCTCTCTCTCTCTCTCTCTGTCTTTCTCTCTCTCTCTCTCTCTCTCACACATACACATACTCACATACACACTGACACTGACAATCATGAGGAAATACAGGAGTTAAGAGGATCAGGTTACAGTCAGTCAACTCTGTCCTATATCAGTCTGCTGCAGCCCACTCCAGCTGATAACGGTCACAGTGCAGTCTGTGTGCAGTGGGTCTGAGTAGTCCTCATCCTGTGCTGTTTTTGCACTTGACCATGATCATTTTAATATTAAATGATTCAACCCAAAGCTGCTACAAGTGTCTCTTGGGACCTTAGGTTTGATCAGTTCTTTGTCTTGTCTTACTCTGTCACTCTCCCAGGTCTTGAACCAGAATGACAGTGGGTGTCTCCATGCTCCTATTATCTGGGACCCTGCTCTGTGGACTACTGTTTCACACAGTGAGTCAGAATGGAGTCAGGGACAGGAGCAGCACCAGGAGACCCAACTTCATCATCGTTCTGGAAGATGGTATTGGTTGGGGAGACTTGGGAGCAAACCAGCAGGCGAGTCAGAGATCAAACCAAACCCTTCATCTGGACTTGATGGGAATGAGGTACAGCTCTTGGTAGCCTGTTCACTAACCAACTAGCCTAACTTACATTAAGATATAACTGTCATGGATAAACTCTACAGAGAGGCTTTAATTCCAGCGCAGATGTAAAATACCTTTATTGGATCTTTTATTTTTTGTTTCAAGATTTTATTTTGTATTTTATAAACAACACAAATCATACACATACAAATGACAACATTATACAAACATCAACTACATCACACCTGCCCAGACCCACTAGCTAGCACACACCCACATCTCCAGTGCCTGCGTCACTTTAAGCCACATGGCCTCAAACTCCACCATTTTGTTTCTTTCCATAGCCCACACACTTTACATTTTTAAATAATACAAATGCGTTAATGATGGAGGATTGGTTGATTTCCAGTTTTTAAGTATATGTTTTTTAATGAAGATTGACAAGGAAAGTATCATACCAACCCATATGGTATGTCACTGCACCCTCAAATGCCATATCTTGATGATAGTGCTGATCCATTAACTTAACCGATATTTTGGTTATTTTTCAGTTTTTAAACAATTAATATTTTGAAAGTAGGCCTAAAGTAATGTAAATAAATGATGGTTAATAAGTGATAAACAGTAACGAGCAGTCACTTCCAACATGGGACTTTTATTAATTGTTTTATTCTGTGTTGTTACAGTATTCAACCCACATATAACATTTCATGTTTAGAAAAATAATCAAAACCGAAAACATGATACTTTTTTTATAATCTAAGCAAACTCCAAAAGCACTAATTGCTCAGCACTAGTCTTGAAAAATGCAGACAGAAGGATTAAAAGTACATTTACATTGTAATACTTCTGACACCCTGCTCATAACTTTGGGACTTTATAACATCCACAGAATACATGGATTATTGAGTAATTATTAGGTTTACACTTAATACATGACTCTGCCTGCCATTGTGCTGTATAATTTGTGGATTTTGTCTCTTGTAATAAATTACTTACATTAATTTATACTGGATAAAAGGTACATTTTTGTTAACTGTAATCTCGTTTGTTATATTCCAACATGCCCTCCATCTTGAGCCTGTATCAGTTCTTTTTAAGTCTTGGTTCCAAGAGTTTAGATTTTTTATTTTTATTTTATGATTTATTTCACCTTTATTTAACCAGGTACAGCGACGCTCCCCATCCAGCCTGACAGAGCTTGAGAGGTTCTGCAGAGAAGAATGGGAGAAACTCCCCAAATACAGGTGTGCCAAGCTTGTAGAGTCATACCCAAGAAGACTCAGGGCTGTAATCGCTGCCAAATGTGCTTCAACAAAGTACTGAGTAAAAGGTATGAATACTTATGTAAATGTGATATTTCAGTTTTTTATTTTTAATACATTTGCAAAAATGTCTAAAAACCTGTTTTTGCTTTGTGATTATGGGGTATTCTGTGTAGATTGATGAGGGGAGCCTCTGGACCTTAGGAGGCTAACGCAGCGATACAACTCCCATGCACTCAGTATTATACACACAGACAGGTAAAATATGCCCTTTTAAAAATCTAAGTGTGACGGGGAAAAAGATACAGCTATTTAGTAGAACACAACCCTCGTATACTGTAACTTGGGTTGCAGCTGTTGATATACCTACCTACTCATTGAGACAGTTGTATGTTGGTCATGGTGTGAGAAGTTTACAGGCTAGTGCAAAGGGAACATAGTTCTAAACAAATGTAGCCCTGATCATTAGAACAGAAAAGTCAACATGTTTTGGTAAGTGGACGTGCGGTTCATTTTCAGGACCCCATTTCAGAATATTTTCCCTGTGTCTATGCCAACATTCTGATTCCCACGGCAAAGATGGTGTTCCGTACTCTCATGTCAGAGCAAAACTGCCTCTAGACCAAGAATCATCAACTAGATTCAGCCGCGGGACGACTTCTTCTTGAGCAGATGGTCAGTGTGCCGGAACATAATTATAAATCATTTGTAGACTACACATTGACCGCAAGAAGCTCAAACAGATATAATGTTTGACGAAAACATAATCATTTCAAACCTTGCTTACATTTGTATTTGTGTGGGAATACTTTGGAACAGATAATTTGGGGCTGATTTGCTAGTGTTTTTACAGTATTTTATACCCAACAATTAAAAATGAAATGAACTTGTTTTTGCTTATAAAAGATAATAAAACCACCTGTTGGACAAATTAGGCCCACAGGCCGCCAGTTGGCAAAACACTGCTCTAGACTGTGACAAATGTCTAAACATATAATGGTGAGCAGAATGTGTGTCTAAACCTAAAATGGTGAGCAGAATGTGTCTAAACCTAAAATGGTGAGCAGAATATGTGTCGAAACCTAAAATGGTGAGCAGAATGTGTGTCTAAACCTAAAATGGTGAGCAGAATGTGTGTCTAAACCTAAAATGGTGAGCAGAATGTGCGTCTAAACCTAAAATGGTAAGCAGAATGTGTGTCTAAACATAAAATGGTGGCTCTGCCATGCGAACCACCTGGGATGGGGGGCACAGGGTGCCCACGGTGTCCCACTGGCCTGTCAGGGTACCATCCAACAGCAACAGCTCTGCCCTGCTCAGTATAGTCATTACAGTACAGATATATCTGAAGCTACACCCAGCTCAGATACAAAACACAGGTGTATATTAAAAATAACTGCTAAGGTACATTTACCAAGATAGATGGATGAATAGGTTACACTTTTGAGTTGTTCGTGCAGAGTTGACCCTCTGTTTCTCCTCATCTCCCTCTCTCTTCCCTCTCCCTTCTCCCAGGGGTCTGGATATCTTCCCCACCCTCCTCTCCCTGGGTGGAGTGAATCCCCATCAGACAGAAGCTATGACGGTATCGATGCCACCGATGACCTTCTACATGGCAAAGAAACAGGACATGTGGTACGACCCACTAAGGAGTGATCAGAGCTAGTCATAACAGGACATGATGTACGACCCACTAAGGAGAGATCAGAGCTAGTCATAGAAGCACATGAGGTACGACCCACTAAGGAGTGATCAGAGCTAGTCCTAACAGGACATGAGGTACGACCCACTAAGGATCTCTTTGTTACTTGGGATCTAGAACAAGCATCTCTGTTTTGTCCGAGTTTAAAAGTAGAACATTTGCAGCCATCCACTTCCTTATGGGGGCGGCAGGGTAGCCTAGTGGTTAGAGCATTGGACTAGTAACCGGAAGGTTGCCAGTTCAAACCCCTGAGCTGACATGGTACAAATCTGTTGTTCTGCCCCTGAACAGGCAGTTAACCCACTGTTCCTAGGCCATCATTGAAAATAAGAATTTGTTCTTAAATGACTTGCTTAGTTATATAAAGGTCAAATATGTCTGAAACACAGGCTTCTAGCGTGGGCAATATTGGGGCTTCAACATGTTTCATCGAAATGTACAGCTGTGTGTCATCTGCATAGCAGTGAAAGTTAACATTATGTTTCCGAATGACATCACCAAGAGGTCAAATATATAGTGAAAACAATATTCACAATATTATTCCCAATATTAACAGTGTTTTCCTGTACAGACTTCTTGTACAGTGATACCACTGAGGCTTCTGGGTTGCACTGGGTTGAGTATACTCCTCTCTTGTGGGGAGTATATGACAACGCAATAAGTAGGATGAAATTGCCAATACACACTGACCTAAGACAAGTGTTGTTTGTCCCACAAATAGCTGGGTTTAATTTAATTAGACAAAGAGCATTCTTCCAAGGTTAACTTCACTTTAACCTGAGACATTTCAATGAAATGAAACACAGGAGACTTGTTTGATTCACATTCCCTTTAATTTGTGGTTTAAAATCTTAAATCAAAACTTCAAAAGAACATTAGTGTTCTCAAAGCTCCACCCTTTGGCAAATCAGTCACAAGGTAATAACAATAGGCATACTGTTTACATACATACACACACATAGTATGTATGTATGTATGTATGTATGTATGTATGTATGTATGTATGTATGTATGTATGTATGTATGTATGTATGTATGTATGTATGTATGTATGTATGTATGTATATACAGTGGGGAAAACAAGTATTTGATACACTGCCGATTTTGCAGGTTTTCCAACTTACAAAGCATGTAATTTTTATCATAGGTACACTTCAACTGTGAGAGACGGAATCTAAAACAAAAATCCAGAAAATCATATTGTATGATTTTTAAGTAATTATTTTGCATTTTATTGCATTACATAAGTATTTGATACATCAGAAAAGCAGAACTTAATATTTGGTACAGAAACCTTTGTTTGCCATTACAGAGATCATACATTTCCTGTAGTTCTTGACCAGGTTTTCACACACTGCAGCAGGGATTTTGGCCCACTCCTCCCTACAGACCTTCTCCAGATCCTTCAGGTTTCGGGGCTGTCGCTGGGCACTACAGACTTTCAGCTCCTTCCAAAGATTTTCTATTGGGTTCAGATCTGGAGACTGGCTAGGCCACTCCAGGACCTTGAGATGCTTCTTACGGAACCACTCCTTAGTTGCCCTGATTGTGTGTTTCGGGTCGTTGTCATGCTGGAAGACCCAGCCACAACCCATCTTCAATGCTCTTACTGAGGGAAGGAGGTTGTTGGTCAAGATCTCGCGATACATGGCCCCATCCATCCTCCCCTCAATACGGTGCAGTCGTCCTGTCCCCTTTGCAGAAAAGCATCCCCAAAGAATGATGTTTCCACCTCCATGCTTCACGGTTGTGATGGTGTTCTTGGGGTTGTACTCATCCTTCTTCTTCCTCCAAACACAGCGAGTGGAGTTTAGACCACTCTATTTTTGTATCATCAGACCACATGACCTTCTCCCATTCCTCCTCTGGATCATCCAGATGGTCGTCGGCAAACTTCAGACGGGCCTGGACACGCGCTGGCTTGAGCAGGGGGACCTTGCGTGCGCTGCAGGATTTTAATCCATGACAGCGTAGTGTGTTACTAATGGTTTTCTTTGAGACTGTGGTCCCAGCTCTCTTTTAGGTCATTGACCAGGTCCTGCCGTGTAGTTTTGGGCTGATCCCTCACCTTCCTCATGATCATTGATGCCCCACGAGGTGAGATCTTACATGGAGCCCCCCCCCCTTGGGTTGTGCCGTGGCGGAGATCTTTGTGGGCTATACTCGGCCTTGTCTAAGGATGGTAAGTTGGTGGTTGAAGATATCCCTCTAGTGGTGTGGGGGCTGTGCTTTGGCAAAGTGGGTGGGGTTATATCCTTCCTGTTTGGCCCTGTCCGGGGGTGTCCTCAGATGGGGCCACAGTGTCTCCTGACCCCTCCTGTCTCAGCCTCCAGTATTTATGCTGCAGTAGTTTATGTGTCGGGGGGCTAGGGTCAGTTTGTTATATCTGGAGTACTTCTCCTGTCCTATTCGGTGTCCTGTGTGAATTTAAGTGTGCTCTCTCTAATTCTCTCTTTCTTTCTCTCTCTCGGAGGACCTGAGCGTAGGAACATGCCTCAGGACTACCTGACATGATGACTCCTTGCTGTCCCCAGTCCACCTGGCCGTGCTGCTGCTCCAGTTTCAACTGTTCTGCCTTATTATTATTGGACCATGCTGGTCATTTATGAACATTTGAACATCTTGGCCATGTTCTGTTATAATCTTCACCCGGCACAGCCAGAAGAGGACTGGCCACCCCACATAGCCTGGTTCCTCTCTAGGTTTCTTCCTAGGTTTTGGCCTTTCTAGTGAGTTTTTCCAAGCCACCGTGCTTCTACACCTGCATTGCTTGCTGTTTGGGGTTTTAGGCTGGGTTTCTGTACAGCACTTTGAGATATCAGCTGATGTACGAAGGGCTATATAAATAAATTTGATTTGAGCCCCAGACCGAGGGTGATTGACCGTCTTCTTGAACTTCTTCCATTTTCTAATAATTGCGCCAACAGTTGTTGCCTTCTCACCGAGCTGCTTGCCTATTGTCCTGTAGCCCATCCCAGCCTTGTGCAGGTCTACAATTTTATCCCTGATGTCCTTACACCGCGCTCTGGTCTTGGCCATTGTGGAGAGGTTGGAGTCTGTTTGAGTGTGTGGACAGGTGTCTTTTATACAGGTAACGAGTTCAAACAGGTGCAGTTAATACAGGTAATGAGTGGAGAACAGGAGGGCTTCTTAAATAAAAACTAACAGGTCTGTGAGAGCCGGAATTCTTAATTGTTGGTAGGTGATCAAATAGTTATGTCATGCAATGAAATGCAAATTAATTACTTAAAAATCATACAATGTGATTTTCTGGATTTTTGTTTTAGATTCCGTCTCTCACAGTTGAAGTGTACCTATGATGAAAATTACAGACCTCTACATGCTTTGTAAGTAGGAAAACCTGCAAAATCGTCAATGTTTCAAATACTTGTTCTCCCCACTGTATATATACATGTGGTGTGTGTGTATATATATACACACACGTGTGTGTGAGTGTATATATACATACATACAGTTGAAGTCGGAAATTTACATACACCTTAGCCAAATACATTTAAACTCAGTTTTTCACAATTCCTGACATTTAATCCTAGTAAAAATTCCATGTCTTAGAATCACCACTTTATTTTAAGAATGTGAAATGTCAGAATAATAGTAGAGAGAATGATTTATTTTAGCTTGAATTTTTTTCAGAAATTTACATACACTTAATTAGTATTTGGTAGCATTGCCTTTAAATTGTTTAACTTGGGTCAAACATGTTGGGTATCCTTTCACAAGCTTCCCACAATAAGTTGGGTGAATTTGGCCCAGTCCTCCTGACAACTTTGGAAGTATGCTTGGGGTCATTGTCCATTTGGAAGAACCATTTGCAACCAAGCTTTAACTTCCTGACTATCTTCAGATGTTGCTTCAATATTTCCACATAATTTATCTACCTCATGATGCCATCTATTTTTGTTTAGTGTACCAGTCCCTCCTGCAGCAAAGCACCCCCACAACATGATGCTGCCACTCCCATGCTTCACGGTTGGGATGGTGTTCTTCGGCTTGCAATCCTCCCCCTTTGTCCTCCAAACATAACAATGGTCATTATGGCCAAACAGTTCTATTTTTGTTTCATCAGACATTTCTCCAAAAAGTATGATCTGTGTCCCCGTGTGCATTTGCAAACCGTAGTCTGGCTTTTTTATGGCGGGTTTGGAGCAGTGGCTTCTTCCTTGCTGAGCGGCCTTTCAGGTAATGTCGATTCGGAATCGTTTTACTGTGGATATAGATACTTTTGTAACGGTTTCCTCCAGCATCTTCACAAGGTCCTTTGCTGTTGTTCTTGGATTGATTTGCACTTTTCGCACCAAAGTACATTCATCTCTAGAAGACAGAACGCTTCTCCTTCCTGAATAGTATGACAGCTGCGTGTTCCCATGGTGTTCATTCTTGCATACTATTGTTTGTACAGATGAACGTGGTACTTTCAGGTGTTTGGAAATTGCTCCCAAGGATGAACCAGACTTGTGGAGGTCTTCAATATTTGTTTCTGAGGTCTTGGTGGATTTCTTTTGATTTTCCCATGATGTCAAGCAAAGAGGCACTGAGTTTGAAGGTAGGCCTTGAAATACACCCACAGGTACACCTCCAATTGACTCAAATGATGTCAATTAGCCTATCAGAAGCTTCTAAAGCCATGACATAATTTTCTGGAATTTTCCAAGCTGTTTAAAGGCACAGTCAACTTTGTGTATGTAAACTTCTGACCCACTGGAATTGTGATACAGTGAATTATAAGTGAAATAATCTGTCTGTAAACAATTGTTGGAAAGGTAACTTGTCATGCACAAAGTAGATGTCCTAACCGACTTGCCAAAACTATAGTTTGTTAACAAGAAATTTGTGGAGTGGTTGAAAAACAAGTTTTAATGACCAACCTAAGTGTTTGTAAACTTCAGACTTCAACTGTATATATATATACACACACACACACACACACACACACATATACACATATAATATATACATACACACTTTACACAAACAATAAAAATCCACTTTCCGCCAAGACCTTCACTTAATTACCATAGGTCTAATGCATTGATGAATAATTGTCATTTCATATTCCAAAATAATATTTAGTACAAGTCAACATTATTTTTTACAAAGTAAAAACATCTACGTCATGTCTGAAATTTTACAATATTCAACATTATTTAGTCAATGGTGTTAATAATTTTATCAGTGAAATAAAAGGACCTGTAAGGATCTACAATACTATTAATCAACTTTTTCACATTATCAGTATTTTATTATTCTTCCCACCTTTTTTCTAGAGATAAGTTCAAAAACATCACCTCAAGACACATGATAGAACGCCGTCTCTCCTTCTCTATTCCACCATCCCCTCTCTTTCCCTCCCCCTCTTCTCTCTCAGGGCGTGGCACAGCTATAGCCCACTGATAAGACGCACTCTGTCTGTGCCCCTCTCTGCCCTCTTCCACCCTACACTGGGTTCTAGCCAATCTGCATCAAGCAGCAGAATACGACTCGGACCCCGCTATCCAGTCAGTGTTATAAATCACTAAATGATACTAAACAGGTTATAAAAGTAAAAAGCCCAGAGCACTTCTCAATAGCTCTATATGATTGCAATTCAATATTAAAGTCCCTTTTTAACCAGGTTAAATATTGGTTAATATTAGACTAGAGGAAGGCTACAAATTCATAGCCCAGACCTGCTTCCCTTCTGATAGTTAGGGAATTGATTTAAATTGTATTCATACTGACCTTTAGTTCCAGGTATAAGACAATGTACAGAGACGGGTCCACTATCCAGCCACACTCTACTTCTGAATGGCACATTAGAGTAACCAATCAACACTGTGGCATCTACATTTCTCCCATTTGATCGTTGGGGACATGGGGTGGGGGGTTCTCTTAACACTGATATACTTCCTTCTTGTGTGAATGGCTCCAGTTGATTGGTTCCAGGGAAGTGGTGGGTCAGTTGGTCTGTTTGCTGACGGGAGGAAACTCGTTCTCATCATCCAGACAGACGGGTCCCTCGGCAAACTCATGTTCAGGGATCACATCCCCTTTCTCAGCCCCTCCATCCTCTGAGTAGCCTGGGAAGAGGTTAGAAGAAGAGAGATTACAGGGCACGTCACCAGACTAAGGACTGTATTCAGTCTATCAAGCTGAAGATTTACAGATTCCACAATACACATTTAAAGGTCATTTCCAATTGAGCCGACATATGCAGCTTTTACCGTGATGCAGTTTCCACTAAAGCGGGAACATTTCCTTAAATTTCAATCACGCCGTAAAGCTAAACTTCTGTGATACAGATTGAAAAAAGTCCTTAATCACACAGGGTAAGACATACTACATTCATGAAGCAAACCACACACATTACCTGTGAGAGTGGTAGAAGAGGGTGCAGTCGAGGGGAGGGACACAGTGGCAGCATATGATGGGCTGGTTGACGGTGGGAGGGACCTTCCATCCTCTGACTCCTTCTCTTTCTGTTGTGCTTCCTGTGGCGCCTCATCTCCTTCAAATAGTCTGGAGAAAACACAAAGAGAGCCTGAGTTCACGCACATATACAGACATGCTTAATCACACACATATGCTCACCAGGGTCAGTTCCATTTCAATTCCAGTCAATTCAGAAAGTAAATACAATTCCACATTTCCCTCATTGAAAAGCATTGAAATTAATTGGAATGTCATTTTGCTTCCCGAGTGGACTGGAATTGAAATGTTATTGACCCCAACTCTGAGGCTCACACACACAAATCCCAGTCCCCCACCTGTGTTTTCTGACCAGAACCCAGTCCCTCACCTGTGTTTCCTGACCAGAACCCAGTCCCCCACCTGTGTTTCCTGACCAGAACCCAGTCCCTCACCTGTGTTTCCTGACCAGAACCCAGTCCCTCACCTGTGTTTCCTGACCAGAACCCAGTCCCCCACCTGTGTTTTCTGACCAGAACCCAGTCCCTCACCTGTGTTTCCTGACCAGAACCCAGTCCCTCACTTGTGTTACCTGACCAGAACCCAGTCCCTCACCTGTGTTTCCTGACCAGAACCCAGTCCCTCACCTGTGTTTCCTGACCAGAACACACTCTCCTCCGTCCTGTGGGTCAATGTTATAGATGTAGAGATGTCCATCTGATGATGCCACCAGCAGCCGAGGTAGCTTCTGAACCCTGAAAATATAGCAAGTAATAGGATTGTAAAATAAAGTGACACACCATCCCGCCCTGCATCCCCCTGCAAACACACAAACTTACGTGGACAAGGCGCATACGTTCTTGAGTCCGAACATGTTGAGTCGTACGGTGGCAAAGGCCCGGTCTTGGTGCATCATGTCAGAGACCTGGGAGGGAAGGTAGGTGCTGGCTGCTGTGAACATCTTCCCCACGTAGGCACCCCACGTAGGAGACTCGCCATCTCGACTAGAGACAGGCAGGAGTCAATCACACTGCTCTTCCTGACTGACTACAGAGACAAAACTAACATAAAACATGAACACACCTGACAACTAGCCACTGAGGACCAGAAAGGGACAAGTCGTAAGACGATCAACACAACAAAATCTGGAGAGTAAACAGTGAGTACCTGGGGCTGTGCTGTTCCAGTTTGAAGATATGGACCGTCTCTGTGTTGCTGGAGGCACAGAGGAACTGGGCGTCTGAACTAAAGGACAACGAGCTGATACTCACATACCTGAGACACAGACACACATGGTAAGAGTGATCATCCCCCAAGATACCAAAACTACCACTACAATACCTTGGAATCGTTCTGTAGTCTGTCTACACATGTAGTACCTGTTGTGTCTGTCATATCTGTATTCTGTCTACACATGTAGTGTCTGTTCTGTATTATCAGTAATATCTGTAGTGTATGTAGTGTCTGTAATATCTGCAGTGTATGTAGTATCTGTAATATCTGCAGTGTATGTAGTATCTGTAATATCTGCAGTGTATGTAGTATCTGTAATATCTGCAGTGTATGTAGTGTATGTAGTGTCTAATATCTGCAGTGTCTGCAATATCTGTAGTCGGTCTACACAAACTCAGCAAAAAAATAAACGTCCCTTTTTCAGGACCCTGTCTTTCAAAGATAATTTGTAAAAATCCAAATAACTTCACAGATCTTCATTGTAAAGGGTTTAAACACTGTTTTCCATGCTTGTTCAGTGAACCATAAACATTTAATGAACATGCACCTGTGGAACGGTTGTTAAGACACTAACAGCTTACAGACGGAAGGCAATTAAGGTCACAGTTATGAAAACTTCGGACAATAGAGGCATTTCTACTGAATCTGAATAACACCAAAAGAAAGATGCCCAGGGTCCCTGCTCATCTACGTGAATATGCCTTAGGCATGCAGCAAGGAGGCATGAGGACTGCAGATGTGGCCAGGGCAATAAATTGCAATGTCCGTACTGTGAGACGCCTAAGACAGTGCTACAGGGAGACAGGACGGACAGCTGATCGTCCTCGCAGTGGGAGACCACGTGTAACAACACCTGCACAGGATTGGTACATCCAAACATAACACCTGTGGGACAGGTACATGATGGCAACAACAACTGCCCAAGTTACACCAGGAACACACAATCCCTCCATCAGTAACAGGTTGAAAGAGGCTGGACTGAGGGCTTGTAGGCCTGTTATAAGGCAGGTCCTCACCAGACATCACCGGCAACAACGTCGCCTATGGGCACAAACCCACTGTCGCTTGACCAGACAGGACTGGCAAAAAGTGCTCTTCACTGACGAGTCACGGTTTTGTCTCACCGGAGCCGATGGTCGGATTCGTGTTTATCGTCGAAGGAATGAGCATTACACAGAGAAATGTACTCTGGAGCGGGATCAATTTGGAGGTGGAGGGTCCGTCATGGTCTGGGGCGGTGTGTCACAGCATCATCGGACTGAGATGGCAGGCAATCTCAACGCTGTGCGTTACAGGGAAGACATCCTCCTCCCTCGTGGTACCCTTCCTGCAGACTCATCCTGACAGGACCCTCCAGCATGACAATGCCACCAGCCATGCTGCTTGTTCTGTGCGTGATTTTCTGCAAGACAAGAATGTCAGTGTTCTGCCATGACCAGTGAAGAGCCCAGATCTCAATCCCATTGAGCACATCTGGGACCTGTTGGATCGGAGTGAGGGCTAGGGCCATTCCCCCCAGAAACTTCCAGATGCCTTGGTGGAAGAGTGGGGTAACATCTCAAAGCAAGAACTGGCAAATCTGATGCAGTCCATGAGGAGGAGATACACTGCAGTACTTAATGCAGCTGGTGGCCACACCAGATACTGACTGTTACCCCCCCCCCCCCTTTGTTCAGGGACACATTATTACATTTCTGTTAGTCACATGTCTGTGAAACTTGTTCAGTTTATGTCTGTTGTTGAATCTTGTTTTGCTCATACAAATATTTACACAAGTTTGCTGAAAATAAACACAGTTGACAGTGAGAGGACATTTATTTTTTTGCTGAGTTTAGTAACAGTAGTGTCTGTAGTATTTGTAGTCTGTCTACACATGTAGTATCTGTAGTGTCCAAACACACCAAGAAAGTTGTGAAGAGGGCATGACAATGCCTTTTCCCCCTCAGAAGGGGACACTACAGATACAACAGACAGACACTACATATATTACAGACACTACATGTGTAGACAGACTACAGATACCACAGACACTACAGTCCCCACTTGCTTCAAGATGTTCTCCATTGTTCCTGTACCCAAGAAAGCAAAGGTAACAGAACAAAGTGACTATCGCCCCATTAGCACCCTCTTCTGTCATCATTAAGTACTTTGAGAGGCTAATTAAGGACAATTTCACCTCTACCTTACCTGACACCCTAGACTCACTTCAATTTGCTTAACGCCCCAATAGACCCACAGAGGATGCAATCACCATCGCACTGCACACTGCCCTGGACAAGAGGAATACCTACGTCAGAATGCTGTTCATTAACTATAGCTCAGCCTTCAACACCATAGTACCCTCCAAGCCCATCATTAAGCTCGGGGCCCTGGGTCTAAACCCCGCCCTGTGCAACTGGGTCCTGGACTTCCTGACGGGCTGCCCCCAGGTGGCGAAGATAGGAAACATCACCTCCACTTCGCTGATCCTCAACACTGGGGCCACACAAGGGTGCGTGCTCAGCCCCCTCCTGTACTCTCTGTTCACCCACGACGAGACAGCCTACAGGGAGGAGGTGAGGGCCCTGGGGGAGTATTTCCAGGAAAATAACCTTATACTCAATATTAACAAAACGAAGGAGCTGATTGTGGACTTCAGGAAACAGCAGAGGGAGCACCCCCCTATCCACATCGACGGGACCGCAGTGGAGAAGGTGGTAAGCTTCAAGTTCCTCAGTGTTCACATCACTGACCATCTGAAATGGTCCACCCACACAGACAGTGTGGTTAAGAAGGCTGAAGAAATTTGGCTCCTAAGACCCTCAAATTTTTACAGATGCACAATTGAGAGCATCCTGTCGGGCTGTATCACCGCCTGGTACGGCAACTGCACCACCCACAACCGTAAGGCTCTCCAGAGGGTGGTGCAGTCTGCACAACGCATCACCATGGCCAAACTACCTGCCCTCCAGGACACCTACAGCACCCGATGTCACAGGAATGCCAAAAAGATCATCAAGGACATCAACCACTCGAGCCAGGGTCCGTTCACCCCGCTATCATCCAGAAGACGAGGTCAGTGCAGGTGCATCAAAGCTGTGACCGAGAGACTGAAAAACATATTCTATCTCAAGGCCATCAGACTGTTAAATAGCCTTCACTAGCCGGCAACCATTCGGTACTCAACCTTGCACCTTAGAAGCTGCTGCCCTATATTCAGTGCATTCGGAAAGTATGCAGAACCCTTGACTTTTTAAACATTTTGTTACATTACAGCCTTATTTTATGCTGAGCACTTGTTGGCTGCTTTTCCTTCACACTGCGGTCCAACTCATCCCAAACCATCTCAATTGGGTTGAGGTCGGGTGATTGTGGAGGCCAGGTCATCTGATGCAGCACTCCATCACTCTCCTTCTTGGCCAAATAGCCCTTACACACCCTGGAGGTGTTTTGGAGGTCATTGTCCTGTTGAAAAACAAATGATAGTCCCACTAAGCGCAAACCAGATGGGATGGCGTATCACTGCAGAATGCTGTGGTAGTCATGCTGGTTAATTGTGCCTTGAATTCTAAATAAATCACAAACACTGTCACCAGCAAAACACCCCCACACCCTTACACCTCCTCCTCCATGCTTCACGGTGGGAACCACACATGCGGAAATCATCCATTCACCTACTCTGCGTCTCACAAAGACACGGCGGTTGGAACCAAAAATCTAAAATTTGGACTCATCAGACCAAATTACAGATTTCCATCGGTCTAATGTTATTGCTTGTGTTTCTTGGCCCAAGCCAGTATCTTCTTCTTACTGGTGTCCTTTAGTAGTGGTTTCTTTGCAGCAATTCAACCATGAAGGCCTGATTCACACAGTCTCCTCTGAACAGTTGATGTTGAGATGTGTCTATTATTTGAAATCTGTGCTGCATTTATTTGGGATGCTGAGGCGTGTAACCCCCCCTCCTTGTTTTTACACTGCTGCTACTCACTGTTTAATATCTATGCATAGTCACTTTACCCCTACCTACATCTACAAATGACCTCGACTAACCTGTACCCACACACATTGACTCGGTATCGGTACCCCCTGTATATAGCCTCCACATTGACTCGGTATCGGTACCCCCTGTATATAGCCTCGCTATTGTTATTTTATTGTGTTACATGTTTTTTTATTAGTTTATTTAGTAAATATTTTCTTAAAATGGCATTGTTGGTTAAGGGCTTATAAGTAAGCGTTTCATGGTAAGGTCTACACCTGTTCGGCGCATGTGACAAATAACTGTTGATTTGATCTGTAGTGTCTGTGGTGTCTGTAGTCTGTCTACACATGTAGTATCTGTAGTATCTGTAGTCTGTCTACACATGTAGTATCTGTAGTCTGTCTACACATGTAGTATCTGTAGTATCTGTAGTCTGTCTACACATGTAGTATCTGTAGTCTGTCTACACATGTAGTATCTTTAGTCTGTCTACACATGTAGTATCTGTAGTATCTGTAGTCTGTCTACACATGTAGTATCTGTAGTCTGTCTACACATGTAGTATCTGTAGTCTGTCTACACATGTAGTATCTGTAGTCTGTCTACACATGTAGTATCTGTAGTATCTGTAGTCTGTCTACACATGTAGTATCTGTAGTATCTGTAGTCTGTCTACACATGTAGTATCTGTAGTCTGTCTACACATGTAGTATCTGTAGTATCTGTAGTCTGTCTACACATGTAGTATCTGTAGTCTGTCTACACATGTAGTATCTGTAGTCTGTCTACACATGTAGTATCTGTAGTCTGGTATAAACGGACCTCTTCATCCCTCTACGGAACTCAAACAGCCTCTGTCCCTCTGGGATGGTGAACACTCTGATCACTGTACCCTGGATTGGAGGAGGAGATGATCAGACAGAACCGTAGACAGAGATGTACACTGAGTGCACAAAACATTAGGAACATCTGCTCTTTCCATGACAGACTGACCAAGTGAATCCAGGTGAAAACTATGATACCTTATTGATGCCACTTGATAAATCCACTTCAACCAGTGGAGATGAAGGGGAGGAGACAGGTTAAAGAAGGATTTTTAAGCCTTGAGACAGTTGAGAAATGCATTGTGTATGTGTGTCATTCAGAGGGTGAATGGGTGAGACAAAAGGTGTAAGTGTTCTAATGTTGTGTACACTCAGTGTATATGTGTATATATGTGTATATATATGTGTATATATATATATATATATATATATATATATATATATATATATATATATAAATATATATATATATATATATAGAGAGAGAGGTACAGTTGAAAGATAGGCGGAGACAACCAGAAAGAGAGAGAAAGGAACAGTCAGACTCACCCTCTCGGAGGCACTGGCGAGTTTGGTTCCTGAAGCGTTGAATGTGAGGGCTGCCAGGGGACTGTCATGGGCTGGGATCATCGTCACCTTGCTCTGAGGAAAACACAGGTCACACATTAGTAACATCATCAACCTGTGACCACTTCAACTGCCGTGACATGCAATGACTGTACTTCATGTACCCAAAAGTATTAAGGCAGCTCAACTACCTCTCCAACTACTCTACTAGCTAACCCACAAGCTGCCAATGGGGTCAACATGAATACCCCCTGCGTTGTGCTGTGCAGACAGTGGTTTGAATAGTAGCGGTGGCAGAAGTCATTTGAATATCAGGTCTTACCAGGTTGTTGGTGTCATAGACCATGATCTCTCCGATGGTTTGACTGCCAGGGTACGCCAGGTAGGAGTTACCATGGTTCACAGAGAGGGCACAGAGACCTGACGGGTTGGAGTGTTTGTCTTTGTTTAGAAACTGAGCATAGTTGAGGGTATGACGAATTGTGTGTGTGTTTGTGTGCATATTCAGTACCTGAGGGGTTGGAGGGGTTGTCTGTGTTTAGAAACTGAGCATAGTTGAGGGTATGATGAATTGTGTGTGTGTGTTTGTGTCCGTATTCAGTACCTGAGGGGTTGTGGGGCGTGTTGAGCAGCGTCTTCAGCAGCTTCATGTCTTTGATGTTGTGGATGTAGACTGACTCCTCCAGACACACCACCAGCCTCTACAGGGGACAGACAGGGAAACGTTGCAGCAGAGCTGGAAGATGGGATAGGTTTGGAATGGGAACTGATCTCAGGATTGGTGAGAGAGATTGGATTGGAATGGGGCCTCAATCTGACCTAAGTATACAGTATACAGTTCCAAAAGGGTTCTTTGGCTGTCCTATGGGGAACCCTTTAACATTTTAGATAGCACCTTTTTTCTAAGAGTGTAGCGGTGAGGAATGGGTTTGGAATATGTCCATTACCTGTCTGTTGAGCCGGACTGAGAGGATGTTGTTAGAGTAGCTATAGTTGCAGATCTCTGTTCCCCTTTTGAAGTGGTAGACGTTCATACGTCGGGGCATGGAGAGACTGACCACCGCCACCAGACTGCTGGAGAACAACCGCTCCACGATGTACACGTCTGGACACTCCGCTGGGAGAGAGAGGGAAGGGGGAGGGGAGAGGGAGGGGAGGGGAGAGGGAGGGGAAGGGGGAAAAAGGGAGGGAGAGGGAAGTTGTAAAAAGGGAGGGAGAGGGAGGGAAGTTGGAAGGGGGAGGGAAGGGTTAAATCACATACAAGTGCTAATATAAAACACACTGCGCATAGAATACACACACACACCACACACACACACACTTCGCATCATTCATTCCATCATTCATTCAAACTAAAACATTCATAGGATCACACACTTTCCTCTCTCAGTGATATGAAACACTGGTCAAATACTTGCAGAATGCATTACTGGGAACAGGCTTATGGTGTAACACACTGCTCTCTACCATTGTTTACATATGTGGGAGAGGGAGGGCTATGTCAGCTTAGAACAACTTGTTCTCTGGTTACAAGACTACTGTTCAACCATGCTAGTTGACCTGACCACAGCTTATTGGGTGTTTGTTTTGTCCCGGTGCTAGGATACCAGCTAGGTGTTTAACTGTAGCTACCAGTACACACAGGCTATAAGGACACTCACTCACCTCCTTCGTGGATGCAGTCCATCTTGTCCACTGAGGTGACAGAGAAGAGTCTGTAGCCTGACTTAGTGCCCACTGATAGAGACCTGAAACACAGAGACCCAACTGTTGTTACACATCCAAGATGGTGTCCACTATGTGTGTAGTCTAATAATCCACTATAGGGGTGTAGTGTTGTACACCGCCATAATGGTTTCATCATAATCTGCTCTCAAGGTTTGCTTGAAGGTTACAGTTTGTTAATATGATGTAACCAAATAGGCTGGATGTTCACTTGTTGTGCCATGATCTAAATAATCATCTACCTTGTTTTTATTTCACCTTTATTTAACCAGGTAGACTAGTTGAGAACAAGTTCTCATTTGCAACTGCGACCTGGTCAAGATAAAGCAAAGCAGTTCGACACATACAACAACACAGAGTTACGCACGCTATACCTCTTAAACTAAATGAACAAACAATGGAAAGCCCATACAATAAAATCAAATGAGTTCAGTGACAAACAATTCAGGCAGTTGTAAAAAAAAAAAAAAAAAAAAAAAAAAAAAAACTCCAGCATTTATCTTTTTGTTATCTGTGAGTCCAATATCAAAACCACACAAGTAATTAATGGAAATTAAATGGATCTTTGATTGGAGAAAAGTCTCTCCCTATCCTTGTTCTCTAACCGGGACACCTGTATCAGCTACTACCTTTACTCAGTGCATTCTTAAATTACTACACGCTTATGAGGAGAAAGGCTGATTGGACCACTAAAGGCAGAGGATGTTTTCTAAGGAGAGCCTTTGTACACACTCTGCTTACCAGGAAATGTAGGGGATACATGAAATGCCTCACTACCCACTGAGCTATATATAGCAGTCAGGGGGAAATGAAGGATACACCGTGTGCTGTATGGTCAACACAGCAAGAGTTGACTCGGGTCATGTGATCACCCTAGGCACTTCAAACAACCCTGATAATCAAGCACACTATGGGCATATACAGAGATACTGTGTAGAGAAAAGGAGGGGCAGGCATCTGTCAACAGGTGGAATAGGATGGACTAGGAAGATATAGGATCATATTCATTCAAGAGTAGACACTGATCTAATATCAGTTTCACATTTGGTTTAGGTTTAGGTTACGCTATGTGGAGGGTGAGCTGATCCTAGATCTGTGCCTGAGGGCAACCACTACCCAGAGTTGAACAGGTGCGTGGTTCAGTGGGATATAGGCCTATCCCAGGCAACATATAGCCTAACTGCTGCTTGTCTTATCTTATCATGTCTGAGGATGATGGAAAATGGCAGAGATCTAACATGAACATGTGTGTTTGACCACCTGGCTGTTACTACACCTGTAACCGCCCTGTAGCTCAACAGTGTCTGGCTGCTCCTCTATCACTCACACTCAACTTCCATAATACTCAACTTCCAACATTCATAATGTTACCTAGCATGGGATCCAATACCCAAAGACCCTTTGTCATAATGTTACCTAGCATGGGATCCAATACCCAAAGACCCTTTGTCATAATGTTACCTAGCATGGGATCCAATACCCAAATACCCTTTGTCATAATGTTACCTAGCATGGGATCCCATACCCAAAGACCCTTTGTCATAATGTTACCTAGCATGGGATCCCATACCCAAAGACCCTTTGTCATAATGTTACCTAGCATGGGATCCCATACCCAAAGACCCTTTGTCATAATGTTACCTAGCATGGGATCCCATACCCAAAGACCCTTTGTCATAATGTTACCTAGCATGGGATCCCATACTCAAAGACCTTTTGTCATAATGTTACCTAGCATGGGATCCCATACCCAAAGACCCTTTGTCATAATGTTACCTAGCATGGGATCCCATACCCAAAGACCCTTTGTCATAATGTTACCTAGCATGGGATCCCATACCCAAAGACCCTTTGTCATAATGTTACCTAGCATGGGATCCCATACCCAAAGACCCTTTGTCATAATGTTACCTAGCATGGGATCCCATACCCAAAGACCCTTTGTCATAATGTTACCTAGCATGGGATCCCATACCCAAAGACCCTTTGTCATAATGCAATTCATCCCACCGCCCCATGCATGCAGTGTCGATAGCCTTAGTGCTTCAAGAAATCATGACAGTTCCACAACTCATTGCATGTGTCATCATCCGAGACAAAAAAAAACAAATTTGCACAATAGTCTGCTGTGCTGACCAGTATCTCTACTGTAGGTCAAATCTTGCCTGGATACTTTTCTCTGGCCATCTATCTATAAGCCTTCGTAGTGTGTTGGCGTACTTCACAAGGTACTAACCTATAACTTAGGAACTGTGTTGATGAGACACCATGGGACAATTGTATTAACATTGATAAACTACATGCACAAGTGGGTTAGGTAAGAAGATATAATTCATACATTAACATATATCTGCTATAGACCAACAGACAGACCATATTACAGCTAGACGGACGCATAGATTTGCTGCCTAGATTATGCAAGAAGAACCTTCTAACAGTGTGACAAGTTGAATACGCTAGAACTGGCCCGAGTTGGCAGACAGGGCGCTTGCTTACGTGGTGTCCTGGTTGAACGAGGCGCTGATCAAGCCTTGAGGCCCTCCCGGACCGTCGGGTGTCTCCCGTTCCTCCATCTCGCCCACAGTGATTATCCTGTCCTGCTCCACTGCCCTAGTTCAGTGGCCTGTGTTCGGATCGATCACTCCGAAACCCAGCTCCTCTACACACGTATGCACTTGAGATTAGTTATTACAATGTAATACATGCTATACAAATTGGAAATTGATGGCTTGAATCCTGAAACTAAAATGATTTGTTGTTTCTTCTATTTTAGAACACGGCGCTTGTAATTCTGTTTTAACACTAACTTCTAGAGTTAACAGGAGGCAGACAAAAACAAAAACAGCTGAGGGCTGGATGCGTCACTTTAGTGCTCTTTTCTATTGGCTGGTTGGAATTTGGAGACTACCTCTGCACCACTCAGATTGCCCAACCTTTTCAAAACATGTATATGATTGGGTGGATTCGATTATGCTGCACCGCGGCACTGGGTAAAGGCCTGTTACGTCATCGGTCGAAAGCGGGGAGGGAGGAGCAGGAGTGCCCTTCTCAAATCGAACAGTATGTGCTGCTCGGTCATTTTGTCTTCAAGGCATGGTGCATCGTCCAGAAACATACAACATATTTTCAATAAAAATTAATGTTTTAATTTTCTATCTCGTTTTCATTGGTAAAGCTAATCACTTTTGCATGTGAAAACACAGAATTCTACTCATTACGCACATCGGTTGTGCCAACTGTATGTGTTCAGGCAGAAATTCATGAATTTCATTGGGAGGGAATACACACCACTGCGACTCATCTGCAGGAATGGTTGCGGTGCGTGGCGTTCATTGTGTGCAGTGAGTCGCACGTGTTGGATTTTTTCAACTTGTGCTTTGCTTTGACTTGTGTGCGGTACCAGTAGTAAACCACGGTAGACGTTGCTAATGTGTACAATTATAATTTCTGTTGTGATGCGGCATGTATTGTGAATACTAAGTAAAATGTCAAATGTATACCTTATGGCAAGAAGGCTCTGGTCGTACCTACAGCATCATTGCGAAAATAGTACGCAGCAAAAGTTCAACATTCACCTTCTGCTACCATTTCGTCAATCTGTCTATGCATACTTTTGATGCATAGAGGTACAATAAATCCAATGCATGTACCACACAGAACGCTCTGCAATACAATGCAGCGGTGCATTGGAAATTAATGTATTTCTGGTGTACCACATCTCTATGATGCTGTCAGTGTGATCAAGGTGTAACACTCAGCGTTACTCCACGTGCTATAAATCGCTTTGTTTTGAGCCCTGGGAGACAGCAACGAATGCAATCAACTTTCACCCGGTGTAAAACACGCCCACTCGGTCGCCCGGCCGAGATTAATCGAATCCCCTCATTTACAATAATACTCCCCGGAAAAAGTACAGGGAGCACCGCCCATTATAAATGAAACGATTGCGATTATTTAATTTCACCTTCATTCTGGGCACGAGGAATTGTTTTGATCGGTTGGAGTGTGCTAAATCAAATGGATGGACCCATCGAATGTTTTGCTGACCATCTTTGACACATCTTTCTATGTGAAGCTTTGCAGAGTAAAAAATAAATAAAAACATTTGCAGTTTGCACAAAAGCTATGCATACAAGCAATGTATTTTACAAATTCCTTGGCTGATCAATCATGAAACATAAATATAATCCAATGGCACTTGCTTTGTTTTGTTTATTATAAACCTAAACTGCTGAGGCATAGCGTGCAGACATTAATATAAAACAACAATCTCATCCCAAAAAATATTCCTATATTGAGATTTATTTGAATAGAGGACGCTCCACCCACTGTTCCTGGAACATTTTGAATAGGAGACTATCGGGTCCTTCTACCCGCTATCATTTTAATAATTTTCCCATTGACGTCATGAGTTCCGTGCGTTCCCCTTTAATGTTGCCAAGGGTTACGGCTCACGTGTCAGAACGAGGCGAATTGACGTCAATGACGGCTCGTGATTGGTCCTAAACCCGTATCCGGTGGAGCAGCGGTTCAAGGATTTGGAAAAGTCGAAGGGAGAAATTTGGTACGCTTGTGGAAATAACATCCAAAACCGAGTCAGTGACGAAGGGCTCGGTAAGAATTCGCGGGTTCTTGTAAGTATTTATATGCTTCGTCGTTGAAAATTGATATCCTTGCAATTGCGGGATATGTAGCCTCCGCCTCATATTTGTTTATGATAGAGCTCAAGATGGCGTCATTGGCAAGAGGGTTTTGTAGGCCTAAATGCCAACTAGTTAGCTAGATTTGATATCAATCAATACAGTTTTAGCAAGCTAGCTTCGTCATTAGTATGTTTAAGTTAACTAACTAGCTAACGTACTAGTAATCTACGACCAAACAGCGATGTGACGCGTACTAACTCTAGTACCTAGCTAACTACGTATTAAAGGCCTAACTTAGCTAACTAGCTAGGTCTTGAGTGCTGTCATCTGTTATGCTCCCTGTTGTATTTGAAGGCAATAGCTAATATCATAGCTAGCTAACTAGCATCATAGCCAGCTAACTAGCATCATAGCCAACCAGGATTTGCTTTATAATTTATCCTTCCATCAGGTAAACGTTACTGCTCCAATCAACGGTTTGAAAGTAAGGCCTTTTTATTTTATTTTTGACATCTCTCATATTATTACAGGAGAAAGTTCATAAGCAGTAAACGCCAGAGCAATAAGCATCACTAGATAACAGGAAATTCAAGAACCGTCTGAAATCCTATTCAACATTAGCTCGGCTAGATATTTAGTTTATTAATGCTTGATGTAAATGGTTGTTTCTATAATTTGTATCATTTTTTTCACCTTTACTTAACCAGGTAGGTCAAGTTGAGAACAAGTTCTAATTTATAATTGTGACCTCATGATCTGCCTTAGAGTGATGCGACTGAACCGTATGAACAGTACAATGTAACCCTTTGGTGGAGGACTTAACTTTACCAATGCAATAGATCCTGTCTTTAGTAGTAAAGCAGCATGGCGTGCTTGCTATCTGGCTCCATCTTTGATAATCTACTTTGTTAGATTAGGAATGACATGGTGCTATTTACTGTTTATGATATACAGTAATCCTGACCTCTGCATTATGAAACTGATAAATGTCAGATGACATCAAGCAAGGATACAGTGGGTTTACCACACCATCATATGACCACATTTCCATCAAGCATCCCTGCAACACCTCTCTTCACTTTATTTCTGTCTCACATGAGCCTTCATTTTAGAAGACAATAACAACCACATTAGAAGAGCATTGTTACTCTTTCAGATGGAAGTAACCATCCAAGTTGTCTCTCCATCTCTAGTTCAAAGGCCAGAGTTTGTTTACCAGTTCGTAGCAGAGCAGGAGCACATCGTGATGGCGTCGAGCAGTACGAGCAGTGAGGAGGAGAGGAGTTTGAGGGAGTGTGAGCTCTACGTGCAGAAACACAACATCCAGCAGCTGCTGAAGGACTGCATCGTCCAGCTGTGTACCTCCAGGCCTGACAGACCCATGGCATTCCTCAGAGAGTACTTTGAGAGGCTCGAGAAGGTGAGTCTGGGTGGGTAGAGTAGTGTGTATGCGTGCAACTGCATGCATGCATGCGTACCGTCTAGCTGTGTACCTCCAGACCTGACAGGCCCTTCCATTGAAATATTTTTACCATTGTAGTGCCTTTTTATATTGGAAAGCATTCCCCGGGCAGCTGATTGGATGTTTGTGACCTCGTGCAGGAAGAGGCCAAGCAGATCCTAAACCAGCAGAAGGCCAGCAGCCGTTCTGACTCCAGGGATGAGGAGGTGTCTCCTCCCATGAACCCCGTTGTTAAGGGTCGCCGGAGGAGAGGAGCCATCAGCGCTGAGGTCTACACAGAGGAGGACGCTGCATCCTATGTCAGAAAGGTGAGGAAACGCATGCAGAAAAAAAAGGATATCGCCTTCAAACACATGGCTCTACTAAAACAATACAGCATCAACAGAACACAGTCACTCAGGCTAGCCCACAGAACAGTCACTCGGGCTAGCCCACAGAACACAGTCTCTCGGGCTAGCCCACAGAACACAGTCTCTCGGGCTAGCCCACAGAACACAGTCACTCGGGCTAGCCCACAGAACACAGTCACTCGGGCTAGCCCACAGAACACAGTCACTCGGGCTAGCCCACAGAACAGTCACTCGGGCTAGCCCACAGAACACAGTCTCTCGGGCTGGCCCACAGAACAGTCTCTCGGGCTGGCCCACAGAACAGTCTCTCGGGCTAGCCCACAGAACACAGTCACTCGGGCTGGCCCACAGAACACAGTCTCACGGGCTGGCCCACAGAACGCAGTCTCACGGGCTGGCCCACAGAACGCAGTCTCACGGGCTGGCCCACAGAACGCAGTCTCACGGGCTGGCCCACAGAACGCAGTCGCTCGGGCTGGCCCACAGAACGCAGTCGCTCGGGCTGGCCCACAGAACGCAGTCGCTCGGGCTGGCCCACAGAACGCAGTCGCTCGGGCTGGCCCACAGAACGCAGTCGCTCGGGCTGGCCCACAGAACGCAGTCGCTCGGGCTGGCCCACTGAACGCAGTCGCTCGGGCTGGCCCACAGAACGCGGTCGCTCGGGCTGGCCCACAGAACGCGGTCGCTCGGGCTGGCCCACAGAACGCGGTCGCTCGGGCTGGCCCACAGAACGCGGTCGCTCGGGCTGGCCCACAGAAAGCAGTCGCTCGGGCTGGCCCACAGAAAGCAGTCGCTCGGGCTGGCCCACAGAAAGCAGTCGCTCGGGCTGGCCCACAGAAAGCAGTCGCTCGGGCTGGCCCACAGAAAGCAGTCGCTCGGGCTGGCCCACAGAACGCAGTCGCTCGGGCTTGTCCCAGGGATGCTTGGCTATGGATCACACCACTGTCTGTAAGCAAACGAGTGATGCGCTTTCGGCGCAGTACTTGCTGTATCCAAGGCTGTATCCATCGTTCACATAGCAACAGAATGCAGCATGCTACTGAAGAGAGAAGAGACAACCAATTTGCTCGTTACAGCATCAGCGCCTCATGAGCTGTTACCGAAAAACAACTTGCATTTGGATAGTTTGAGGTGAGGGAGAGTGGTGGAACAAGTATTGTTAGCATTGAGTAATGTTATCTTGCTAGCTGGATCGAATTCTCCATTAGATAGTCAGAGAAATGTTGAGCAACATTAGCCAGTTTAACTGATCAAATAATTGAGTTTATGGTGTGAAAATTATCTGGCTAATAAAGTCAGACAGATAACATTAGTTAGCTAACGTTACAACGTCAGATGAGCTAACGTTAGTAAACCTAACCAATTCGCTGTAGTTTTAACTGGTATATGACTCCTTGCCTTTCCTCAAGTTATAACACGTTAGATGCTTACTGGAACCTGGCAATCTGTGTGAAATGTTGACTAGTTAATTTGCTAACGAACTAACTACGATCTGTGAAGTAATGTTTAACCTCTACAGTATGTGGTTAATTTTCAGAAAGAGAATTAGGTGAAAATGAGGCGTTGCCTGTTAAACAAGTGGATTCAGGGATCAAGTGTAGCTGGAGCTGGGCCTGGTTTAAGCTGGATGCCACTATAGAGGTGAAAGGAACACCACACGTTCTCTCTTTCTCACTTTTTAAGTACAGTGGATAAAAAGAGGTATGCCAGTTGTACTCTGCCTGAAAGAGATCAATTATGCCAACAAAGGGTATCATGCTTTGCTGGCACATTGTAGGACAGATGTCCACAGGCAGAAAATGTAATAATGTGCAGTGTAGCCTAAAGATATTGCTTTTTTTGTGTTGCACTTGACAGT
This sequence comes from Oncorhynchus masou masou, assembly GCF_036934945.1. NCBI lineage: Eukaryota > Metazoa > Chordata > Actinopteri > Salmoniformes > Salmonidae > Oncorhynchus > Oncorhynchus masou. The sequence goes on along the minus strand of NC_088235.1, from coordinate 25,929,029 downwards.
AACATTGTGTGTGTGTGAGTGAGGGGGATTATTACATTTTTTTACTTAGTAAATGTTATTTTTGCACACATATAGCCATGTGTACTTGATTGATGTCTATTATAAGTGGCCACTATAATAGAGCAAAAATAGAATGCCTTTTTGTTTCATTGTATTTCTACTTTAAGATGTTTTTTCCCCAAAGGCTGTCATGGCTAACTGCAATATAAGTGTATTGTTTTTTTTCTCAAGACTTGAGTGTCATTTGCAGTAAAGTCGAGGCAACAAATAACATTGAATTGCTTTCTTGAATTTTTTTTACCTCTGAGTTGGGTTCACATTAACCACTTATTTTGCACACAGAGACTGATCATGTAGATCATATTCTTTGTTTAATTAGTAAAAACTGCACTTCCTCCTAGCAGGGATATATATATTTTTTTGCACTGAAACATGCAAAAAAAAAAGTGTCACCTTTTTGGGCCCTCACCAGTTTGCATCCCTGACTTGTCCACAAAACACAGTTGCTCAGATTAGTCCACAAAACAGTCGCTCAGACTAGTCCACAAAAGTATCCTCTACTTAGTCATCTATGGGCTGGCTGGAGATCTTGTGAATAGCTAGGGTGAAATTCCTAATCTTGGATGCTTTTTGTTTTCAAGGTCATTCCTAAAGACTACAAAACAATGGCTGCCCTGGCTAAAGCTATCGAAAAGAATGTGCTATTCTCTCACTTGGATGACAACGAGAGGAGGTATGTTGTTAACAGGCTTTGATTTGTCTGCAAAGTTTGGTTGTCAATGAGTTTATCAATCCCACTGATCAAGTCACAAACTTTAATATTTTTTACAAAAGCTTAACAAATACAATCTTTATTCGCAGTGACATATTTGATGCCATGTTTTCAGTTACCTACATCGCTGGAGAGACTATCATTATGCAAGGTAAAGTAGGATCTTATTTTTCTTTAGATTCAGTGGAAATTCAATTAGACCTGAATGTCTTTTTATTCCAGAGAAAATATGAACAATATCCTCTCTTCCCCGTCAGGTGATGAGGGGGATAATTTCTACGTCATCGACCAAGGAGAGACGGATGTACGTCTCTTTGATCTATTTTAGGAACCAACAGCACTCTTTTTGCTTTTGCACAATGACTCGCATGTTAACACACACACAAGCGTTCCAGTTTAGAAGAAGACAGGCCCCAAGTTGAAAGCTTGTCTTGTTTTTTCCCCCACCTCAATATGACAGGCTTACTTTTGAAACTCTCTCTTTTATACCGTTTATATGTTATCTTTTGTCATCTGTTACCTTAGCATGCCTACTCTCGTAGAAATAGGTTTCTAATTAGATGGCCAAACCTAATTATTTCTACACAATACATGAAACGACATAGGCAGAAATGACAACATCTAATAGAGACAGCAACACACTGACCTTAATATCTAAACACCCTCCCACCTTCCTGCCAGGTCTATGTCAACAATGAGTGGGTGACCAATATCGGGGAGGGGGGCAGCTTTGGAGAGTTGGCCTTGATCTACGGGACCCCCAGGGCTGCCACCGTCCGAGCCAAGACCAACGTCAAACTGTGGGGCATCGACAGAGATAGCTACCGGAGGATACTCATGGTGAGCCTCGCCCTGCTCTGCTCTGACACTTCACCTAACTGACTCAATTTGTTGATTTTACTTTCAATACTTTTGGAATAATTAACGATGAGTAGGGAAAGGTGGAATTGCTATGATTTTTATAACTGCTATATTTAATTAATTGAATATACAGACAACCAATGTTCCCTCTAAGCTGCATGCGCGCAGTAGCCCAGAGACTGTCGGCACAGCTCCCTGGGACTGCCATGCAGAAATATCAGCCCACAGAGAGAAGCACCAGATTGAACTTCTCCAAAGCATTCCTAGTTGATCTGCAAACATTTCTGTTAAAACCTCAATGAAAAAGCCTTGTTGATAGTTTTTTTTTTTTTGTCTCTGGCTGCTGGCGGTCGGTGCACCTGATTCAGCTGTCCTATGTGCCGGGTAGGCCAACTGTTGCCATTTTGAACCATTTCATGTGTCTGAAGATACAAACTCTGGCTTACCAGTGTGCCCTGAGAGCAAATCAAGTGCACGAAAGGTCTACCGCTAGCCAATCGGATGGCTCAGATTACAGTGGCTGCAGTAACATAGCGGGCATAAAAGGAAGCTACAGCAAATTTGATTCTGTGAGATTTCTAAATGTTTAAAACTATGGCTAGAGAGAGACTGTCAACGAGTACAGCAAAGATATGCTGTTTTTATGAGTGAGTTGATGTTAAATTCTTACTCCGTACTGTCAACACTTTGTATTCAACACTTTTAAAAGCCATAAAATGCGTGTTCTTCCTATTTCCACTCAGTGCTACAACAAACACTGCAGCAGTAATGAATGAGTAGGAAAGTAGATAGGCTTACGCAGTTATTATTAGCGTCTTGGGTCTTATTTAATGTTGAATAATATTTCACTTTCCTCATAGGAGTAATAACATGAATTTCTTAAGGCAGAAATAATGCGGTGTGACTCAAGTTGTGCCATCAGCTGGAAGACAGTGACCCTTTTTGGTCAGTGTCAGTGGAGGGATGTTGAGAGACGGACCCTCAGTACAGCTGAGTGAGGATACAAGTAATACAACAACGGATGTATTACTGGTGTGGTCAAAAATTGCCCAAACAACAATGCATTGGCAATTCAAGCAAAGCTAATATGTGGTTATAATGTATTGGATGTAATTGGTTAATGTTACATAAGGTTATGTTTTTTTGTTTTTTTTGTCACGTTAAAAACTGAGCGTGCATTTTGACTCCAAGTGATCTTGACTCAAAAGGTTGGTTTACCACTGTTCTACAGTTTTCCCTGTTAACACTATCAATGTTTCCCTTTACTGTGGAAATTGTGATTCGAATCAATGCATTATTAGCCATTTCCAATGCAACATAATAAACTATGCAAGAGATTTAGTTGTAGGCGGAACGCATCCGAGTAGGTTTCTATTGCATTGACACACACGACTCGGCCCGTGCTTTACACAGACCGGTGTGGCATAACCAATCATAGCTGCAGTAGGTCTATATGCAAATATACTATTTCCGTATATGGATTTGTGCCATATTTGAACTGGACTGCGTTTACAGCATGAGCGGTCGTGAGTCTGTACTCTTGTTTTGAGATCAAAGTGAGAGCTGCATGTAGCCACGTGTGCACATTTTGTTCACATCCGTTGCTAGTTAGTGAGTTATTAGCCCAGTTATAGATCATTTGTAGTCAGTAATAGGGGAGTGATTGCTTCCTACGAGAGAACAAAACGTGTACATTTCTATACATCTTTGAAAAGCGAGTCAAGAAAAGAGCTTTATTTTGTGGATAAACAGGTTAATTTCAAGCCCGCTGTTTTTATTTTTCTCCCTAAAGTCTCATGGAATGTAGGCCTACATTGAACACAACACATTGGCTGCCACTGTAGGCTAAATGATAGAACAGCCTTTTCCATGTTGAAGTGCTATGGCATGCATTTTCTCTATTGTTTTTGATGGTAGGCCACTCGGGTAGGTCTACTGTACATTATGATCAAATAGCCACGCCACTGTTAAAACTGTAGTTCAAAGGGTGTACAGCCTTAGTGTTCACTGTAAACATGTGCTGGAAGTTGTTCAGAATTTTCACTATCGTCAAGTTTTTGCTCAGCAGACCTGAAATTTGCTCAGTACCGTAAAAAATTGGAGGGAACATTGGAGACAACTACAAAAGATTAGCCCTATGAGCAGTAGATACATGATGGCGTTTGAAGGCTTACAACAAACGTGAGAACTCTGGAATAAACATTAGGATTGTTGTTTACAGGGCAGCACTTTGAGGAAGAGGAAGATGTACGAGGAGTTCCTCAGCAAAGTCTCCATCTTAGGTAAGGCTCACTGTTTATTCTCATCTTTGACTATCCCCCTGTAATGATAATAGCAATTTGCATACAGTGGCTTTCAAGATGCTGTTCATTTCCAGAGGGGTTAATAACCCTTCCTCTACCACCTAGCTGTACTGTACAGTTTCTTTTTGGTTCAGTATTGTGACGTTACATACGCCCCCGTCTTGTGACTCCACCCCCTCAGAGTCTCTGGACAAATGGGAGCGTCTGACGGTGGCTGACTCTCTGGAGCCGGTGCAGTTTGATGATGGACAGAAGATTGTGGTGCAGGGAGAGCCTGGCGACGAGTTCTTCATCATACTGGAGGTATGCACATCACACTAAAGTACCTCCCCGTTTCACTCTGTTTCAACACCGTTTCTCCCTACTGAACACTACCCTGATGTTGGTGTTCTATAGGGTTCTGCAGCTGTATTGCAGCGTCGCTCTGAGAACGAGGAGTTTGTGGAAGTTGGGAGGTTACAACCGTCTGACTACTTTGGTAAGAAGAACCTATTCAGGCATCACGTTTCTTTCTATATTGATTTGTTTATATATGCACTATTTAATCCTGAATCTCACATTTTATGGTGGTATGATGAAAAAGCACAAAGCTCTAACCTGAGTTGGGAAGCTTCTCACATTGGGGCGGCAGGGTAGCCTAGTGGTTAGAGCGTTGGACTGGTAACCGAAAGGTTGCAAGTTCAAATCCTTGAGCTGACAAGGTACATATCTGTCGTTCTGCCCCTGAACAGGCAGTTAACCCACTGTTCCTAGGCCGTCATTGAAAATAAATATTTGTTCTTAACTGACTTGCCTAGTAAAATAAAAAAAATATGGAGGTTCTATTTAAATGAACCAGATTTGTGAAGCCTGTTTTGTATTGAACATGTACTCCGTTCCTCCAGGTGAGATTGCCCTGCTGATGAACCGTCCCCGTGCTGCCACTGTGGTCGCCCGCGGTCCTCTGAAGTGTGTGAAGCTGGACCGACCGCGGTTCGAGCGTGTCCTGGGACCCTGCTCGGACATTCTCAAACGCAACATCCAACAGTACAACAGCTTCGTGTCACTGTCTGTCTGAGGGGTTTCCCCACCCCCTGTACCCCCTAACCCCCTTTGTAAGCCCAGAACACCCCTGTACCCTCTAATCCCCTTTGTAACCCCAGAACACACCCTGTACCCCCTAGTCCTCTTTGTAACCCCATAACACACCCTGTACCCCCTAATCCCCTTTGTAACCCCATAACACACCCTACCCCACCCCCTAATCCCCAATGTAACCCCATTACACACCCAGTCCCTGTACCCACCCCCTAATCCCCTATGTAACCCCATAACGCATCCCCTACCTCTGTACCCACCCCCTAATCCCTGATGTAACCCCATAACGCATCCCCTACCTCTGTACCCACCCCCTAATCCCCTATGTAACCCCATAACGCATCCCCTACCTCTGTACCCACCCCCTAATCCCCTATGTAACCCCATAACGCATCCCCTACCTCTGTACCCACCCCCTAATCCCTGATGTAACCCCATAACACATCCCCTACCTCTGTACCCACCCCCTAATCCCCTATGTAACCCCATAACGCATCCCCTACCTCTGTACCCACCCCCTAATCCCCTATGTAACCCCATAACGCATCCCCTACCTCTGTACCCACCCCCTAATCCCCTATGTAACCCCATAACGCATCCCCTACCTCTGTACCCACCCCTAATCCCCTATGTAACCCCATAACGCATCCCCTACCTCTGTACCCACCCCTAATCCCTGATGTAACCCCATAACGCATCCCCTACCTCTGTACCCACCCCCTAATCCCTGATGTAACCCCATAACGCATCCCCTACCTCTGTACCCACCCCTAATCCCTGATGTAACCCCATAACGCATCCCCTACCTCTGTACCCACCCCTAATCCCTGATGTAACCCCATAACGCATCCCCTACCCCTGTACCCACCCCCTAATCCCCTATGTAACCCCATAACGCATCCCCTACCCCTGTACCCACCCCCTAATCCCCGATGTAACCCCATAACGCATCCCCTACCCCCTGTACCCACCCCCTAATCCCCTATGTAACCCAATAACGCATCCCCTACCTCTGTACCCACCCCTAATCCCCTATGTAACCCCATAACGCATCCCCTACCTCTGTAACCACCCCCTAATCCCCGATGTAACCCCACAACGCCTCCTCTTAGAACCAGGGTCCACCAATGCAATTTTGCTTCAATGTCACTTAAAATTATCTTCCATTTGCTTTGAATTTTTTTTTTTTTTTTTTTACTCATCTAAATGTTATGCTGCCCATCACCTAGCTATCATAGTCACCTATAGGAGCACAGTTATGTTACAGTTTAAATGTACCAAATTCATATGGTATGCTTTCACTGCATTCACTGAATCTAGAATTGTTTTCCTATGAACACGAGCAGTGATTAGTAGGGGATTGGCAGAGGTTAGGACAGGCCAATGATAAGATGGGACAATCAAACGTAACATGGTGAAGTAAGCGTCCATGCTGAATATTGTTCAGATATTTTTAACTAGTTCAGTTACAATAAAAATGTGTCAATGTTGACATCCTTACAAAATAATTCATAAAATTGTATTTTTTAGAATTACAATAATGCTGGGAGCATAATGTTTGCATCTAATTACTTATGTAGCTTTCATGCAATGATAATCAATGGTTATCCTCCATTGTTACTGTATATTAAATCACAGACATTTTGACATTTTCTCATATTGTTTCCATTGATTGGTCCATCAATCCAATTCACTGTTATTTTATCTAGTTTGAGAGAGTTTGTACAATTTAATATAACCAGAAAATTCTCTGTTGGACAGCTACCAAACTAGAGCTAATTGTTTTCACAACTCAGAACGCATAGAAGATTCTTATTCTGTCAGAAGCAGTGGAACTCAAAACAGGAAGTATCCCCATGTTAACACTCACCTCTGATTTGTTGGTACATTATTGGCTACAATAGGGGGGGAAAGATTATTAAATGGTTTTCAGTATTCAGCATTTTTCAGTATACACCAAATAACTTAATCGCTATGTTTTTAAACAGAATTATTATAGTTATGACTATTAAAGTTCTTTATTGACTGAACAAACTAATGTTATGGCTATGGTTTGGAGTGATGGTAAAGTTAAGTACGTTTAAATGTCTTTTTGTAAATGCTTATTTTTCCATAAATTCTATTTTAGGTGTTCAGTGCCACAGCGTAAATAAATGCTTATTCTTGTCAACCGACAAAACAGTATGTAGTTGTATTGTGACAAAGTCATGGGTTCACCTCTTAAAAGTAGGCGAAAGGGCTTTAAAGTAATTAATATAAATTTGAATTGTAGATGGTTTTAAGACTTAATTATTTATGTATTTGAGTGCAAAAGTTAAAAAGCGTTAGAAAGCATCCCAACTGTGGTAATTCAGACATCAGATTAAATTGTCATGATTATATCTTTATTTTAAAGCATCTTCGCTGTTAAAGCATAGTGAAAACAATTTATCTACTCTATGCCTACCTACAGCATAGTGTAATGAAATGGTATTCTTAAACTGCCCCTGTCGTTCAAACAGTTGGTCATTCACTACCGGCTTCACCCCTTGAATCTTAAGAACACATGTCATTAGCTCTTTTTCTTCTAACTGCTGCAGAAATCTCTAGTGTAAGTTGTATTCCTGTTCATTCCTGCCTCAGCTTGCCCCTCAGCCCTTTCTAACAGAAAGGACCCTTACATACAGTAATGCTTTTATCCCTTTCTGAGGTCTTTGTTTAGGCTCTGTCATGTTTCCCATTTTAATCTTATGTACAAAACAGTATGGCTGACTGGATGGATGAATGGATGGACTTGTGTAACCGTATGTATGTGGAAAACCAATCAACATGATACTGAGTCGATTGCAGTGTTGCCTACTTGGTCCAAAACTTTTGTATTGCTTTCAAATGGTTGATGTTCTGGAATATTGCAGGTGTCTATTTGCTGACAGATCACAACCCACCAGTGGTTTGCTGGTGTTTCTTCACATAGAAGTACTGATATGGTAAAACACATCACAAGATTAGTGCTCACTAGTAGGCACACTGCAATCCACCCGGTTTGCCTTAGCTTATGTAACCCGGGCATAGACACTCCTGCTAGCCTGACCTTCAGCAAGTTTGCGGGGCCTGCAGCAGGCTCTGAGAGCTGCAGGTCATCTGAGGACCATTCTTTTTCTATTCTACCCAATGACTGTACTCTGTTTGACTTCCTGTATGTGCAAAGATGTTTATCCTTTTGGTATAGATTGTTCCAGATGGCAGTTTAAGCAATAAAAAGGTAAAATTACCTTTGAGTCTTGTATGTCTTTACTCATTGTTTGTCTGAATATGTCTATACTATAAGGGTGAAATAGTCCCAATTGGAAGACAGTGACTGTATCCTGTAGTAAATAAGGTGCAATATCATCTCTGAACTCTGGAGGGCAGTGCCTCAAGTCTTCAGTGCTTTCTTTAAGGTTAAGGTCACTTTATTGGTCCATCGCCCACAAGGTCCAACTCAAATTTGAGCTAACCCCTCTGAAAGACACATACAGGTTTTGGAGAGGTGTGGGGGGCTGGCACACTATGTGCCCAGGCAGCTGTTGTGGGGGGTTAAGTGCCTTGCTCAAGGGCACAACGGCAGGAAATGGCATCTAGGATTTAATAACAGCAACCACTTCCTGACAGATTTTGCCCATTAATCACTACACCCACATAAACCGACAGGACAGCTGAAGGAAAATCCCCTGGGGGGCCTCACATTCGGTTTTGTTTCAGTGCATATGAAGGAAGGAGATAAAGGAAGCCCCTTCAGACTATTGAGATGCACCCCATTGATGGTGGTCACTGAAATGAGATGTTTAAGTGTTGGTGGATTACTTTTTTGTAAGAATAGTATTTTGAACAATTACCAAGCATGATGGTGTGAGCAATGACCACAAAAAAGCTTGAAATAGGTTGAATGAAACTGATACACACTTCATCAGAAAGCATATAAAGTTGGTAAACCCAGAACCCACTCTGGGTTTATTCTTGATGCTGACACCTTATAAAACTGGCAAACATAGGCTCCCTTCAGTAGTGTTGGGCAGAAGCCAAACTTCATTTGGCATGATTTAATATAGGCTCTTTAAAATAGTTGTGGTTATTCTCCCTCATCAGAAACATCAGGATGCATTGGATTTATAGTCAGGACAGTAATGAGAACAGCTCAAAGAAAAAGGTCCAGACATGTGATGAAATGGCATCCAACAGAACGTTGTTTGAAGACAAAGCTTTGTTTCAGACTAGTTAGAACAAAGTAGAGCTTGTGGTGATATGATAAGCTGCATGTCCACATACAGTACTGTAGCTGTGATGAGGAGGTATCTATGTCAGGGTGTGTTATGGTTGGGTTGGTGTTGTGAAACCACTTAAAGGGCTGACAAACAGACAACGAAAGAGACAGATGCATCCTGATGAGACAGACAGACAGACACCTGTTCAGACAGACAGAAAGACAGACACCTCTTGATGAGACAGACAGACACCTGTTCAGACAGACAGAAAAACAGACACCTCCTGATGAGACAGACAGACAGACACCTCCTGATGAGACAGACAGACACCTCCTGATGAGACAGACAGACACCTGTTCAGACAGACAGAAAAACAGACACCTCCTGATGAGACAGACAGACAGACACCTCCTGATGAGACAGACAGACACCTGTTCAGACAGACAGAAAAACAGACACCTCCTGATGAGACAGAAAGACAGACACCTCCTGATGAGACAGACAGACAGACACCTCCTGATGAGACAGACAGACAGACACCTCCTGATGAGACAGAAAGACAGACACCTCCTGATGAGACAGACAGACAGACACCTCCTGATGAGACAGACAGACACCTGTTCAGGCAGACAGAAAGACAGACACCTCCTGATGAGACAGAAAGACAGACACCTCCTGATGAGACAGACAGACAGACACCTCCTGATGAGACAGACAGACACCTGTTCAGGCAGACAGAAAGACAGACACCTCCTGATGAGACAGACAGACAGACACCTCCTGATGAGACAGACAGACACCTGTTCAGACAGACAGAAAGATAGATACCTCCTGATGAGACCGAAAGACAGGGATTAAATGCTGTCTGTCTCCCCCACCCCTCACCCCCTTCTCTCAGTCACAACCTCTTTTAAATAGCTTTCTCTCTTTACCCCCCCAAAGATGACGTCTTGTTTGTACTCCAAGGTGCCCGGTGACATACAGCATACAGGTGACCACATAGCCCAAGGACACAGGATACATTTTGACAGTGCTGCTGTCTATTGACAAAACAGGCTGTATCATTTCAAACGTTGGACTTGAAAGACGAGCAGTAGCGCTGTGTGGGTACAATCACTGGGGAAGCCAAGCCAGTAAAAAAGCTATATTCAAATCAAATCAAATGTTATTTGTCACACTCACCGAATATAACAGGTGTAGACCTTACTGTGAAATGCTTACTTACAAGCCCTTAATCCACAGTTCGAGAAATACAGTTAAGAAAGTATTTACTAAATAAACTAAAGTAAAAAATACAATAAAAAGTTACACAATAAAATAACAATAACGAGGCTACATACAGGGGGTACCGGTACTGAGCCAATCTGCGGGGGTACAGGTTAGTCGAGGTCATTTGTACATGTAGGTAGGGGTAAACCTATGATGCGATACTTGCATTGTTTGCTCTATAACCCATTCGTTCATACACCACCGTGATTTACAATAAGGCTGTGACAACAAAAAGACAACAGTCACATAGTGGCGAAATAAATTCAACTACACATACGTACGTTTGTTTCATCACAAAACCAAAGAGCAACATCTGTCTGGTGGAGTCCACAAAGAAAATATTGCATGTAACACACAGTTATATGACCTGCAGCATGTTAATATAAGCAAGTTAATATTTTGACAGTTTACTGAACAACTACTGATTTTGAGTTACTGCATGTCAGCACAAAGACAACGGGAGCACTGCCTCCTCTATTCCAGCACCATTCCATATTAACCATTTAAACATCATCAAATCAACAAGGCTATATATGCTTAGTTAAATATTGAAAACAAACAAAGATGCCAAAAACAATTTTGTCCAATCAATATTGCTAAATATCATGTGGCTGTCCATGGTACTGATTTCTGTCGGTGTGTGTGTGCTTGCGTGGGGACTCACTACTTATAGACTAGCTGAACGCCAATGCCGTCCTTCTGTCTTTCATGTTGGCGGAATGATCTATGGTTTTGTACTAGTTTTTGTTTTCATAGGCTACCTAGCTAAAATGCTTGCTAGCCTAATTTCCTCGCATGGGTAGCAATGAACCAGCTGAGTTAGCTAGCTAGTTAATTGTGAGACTACTAGACTACATATTGAACTTCAATCGTCTCAGGCCAGTGGCACAATATATGGATCTATGGTTAGATTGGAATTGCCGTCATAACCATTGGCCTGTAGAGAGAATCGGCATCACAAGTCCAAATTCCCATCTCCATCCATGGCTTGGGAAAGGGACGATTTAGCAAGCTAGCTACTGCAGGACATCAACACAAGCAGACCAGAAACACACACACTTTTCTGACAGTGAAGTTTTGCTCAGGATGTGATTTGATTGGTGTGAAGCCAAATCCAAACTGGGCTCCCTTGGAGCTGTTTTGCTGCAGCAGTACAACCCACAGTTGAGCTCAGCTCAATACTGATTGGCTAATTATGTTATACTTTTTTTATCAAGGGAGGCCAAATGCTTGTTGACATCAATCAATCAAACGCTACGGCGGCACCATGTCATACTCTTTTGGTCCAGACAGCATCAGATACACATACTGAGACCACACATACTGACACATACTACACATACTACACATACTGAGACAGAGGGGCGCTGCTTCCCTCCCACAGAATATTTCTCCGGTGAGAATCAGACACTTGCGAATTGACGGAAAATTATGAAAACAGAGAGACAAAAGATAAAAAATTTTATACATATATATATATATTTTGTTTTTAATTTTGGGGAAAGCCAGTCTTCCCTTGGCATCCATGAATAGACACCACTGAAAACGAGTGCAGAATGTATTACTCTGTGAGAGAGACCACCTGCCATTATGATCTTCAGGCTGTCCTTAGTCTATAGTTACCTTCCCTTGCAGGACTTGGGGATACGTCCAAAATGCCACCCTAATCCTCTACTATAGTGCACTTCTCCGTTTGGATTCCTTAGTAACCTTAATTACTTCTCCTTGTTGGGCATAGCCACTGGTTTGACAGACTCAGGCATGACGGAGGTATCAACAAAGTCTGTGGTGATCACCTGAGCCTCTCCCAGCCTGCGGACACACCTGTGGACTGTCTTCAGAACACGCTGCAGCCGGCGGTCCAGGGCCTGCAGGTGGGGCTCAGCGAGGACCGGCTGCAGTGCGTCTCCTCCCAGGGACTCCCTCATCACGTCACTGAGCCTATAGTGGTCCTGGGAGAGGAGCTGCAGCCGCAGCAACGTGGAACGCTTTATACTGAGAGGTGAAGAGGGGCGGGAGAGGGGGAGAGAGAGTGCGGGAGAGATGGGCAGAGAGTGAGACTTGACTCGACAGTTGCCATGCTAAATGTTTTCAAATAAGATTCAATATTGGTGTTAGTTAATCTGTATTAGTGACTTGTGTCTCCATATTTACATGCAGCACTGTGACAGTGGAGCCAGTATGGACATCTCATCATGAGAATGCTTCCCAAACCTGAAACACAGGAAGTCATGTCATCATAAGGCAACGACAAATATTCACTTGTACAATGATGGAAGTTATATAACAACTCTAGTACCCACCCTTTGGCGTTGTCAAAATGAAGAAGGAAACCTTCATCGCCAAACTTAGTGAAGATCTCATAATGGTGCCTGTCCATGTTACCTGGGGGAATGAGCCATGAACAAATGTTCACTCACATAGGACGACAGAGAAAAGTAGAGCACTGCATAGGTAATAGGGTGTCAGATGGGATGAGGACAGGGGTTAATCAGGGGTGATGGGTGGTAGTATGTACCAATGAGGAAGTCAAAGATGGCCATATCTATGATGTTGAGCAGCCTGTTCCCTGAGTTGTAGGGATACAGACGCTTTATGGTGTCACAGTAGAAGGGGTTCACCTCCCACCTGGTAGAGACAGACAGATTATAACAAGATATTATAAGATAAGTCGCTCTGGATAAGAGCGTCTGCCAAATGACTTAAATGTAAATGTAAATAATATAACAAGATATGAATTGTAACAAGATATGAATGTTCTGTCTGCCATATAGACTTATCATAAATTAACTTTCAAAATGGAAATAAGATGCTCCAAAATGGAAAATGGGAAGAGATATGTAGGTGTCAGGGTTACGGTCTCAGGGTTACGGTGTCAGGGTTAAGGTGTCAGGGTTAAGGGTTAAGGTGTTAGGGTTAAGGTCTCAGGGTTATGGTCTCAGTGTTAATGTCTCAGGGTTAAGGTCTCAGGGTTAAGGTGTCAGGGTTAAGGTGTCAGGGTTAAGCTGTCAGGGTTACCGTCTCAAGGGGTAAGGTGTCAGGGTTAAGGTCTCAGGGTTAAGGTCTCAGGGTTAAGGTGTCAGGGTTAAGGTCTCAGGGTTATGGTCTCAGTGTTAAGGTCTCAGGGTTAAGGTCTCAGGGTTAAGATGTCAGGGTTAAGGTCTCAGGGTTAAGGTCTCAGGGTTAAGGTCTCAGGGTTAAGGTCTCAGGGTTAAGGTCTCAGGGTTAAGATGTCAGGGTTAAGGTCTCAGGGTTAAGGTCTCAGGGTTAAGGTCTCAGGGTTAAGATGTCAGGGTTAAGGTCTCAGGGTTAAGGTCTCAGGGTTAAGGTCTCAGGGTTATGGTCTCAGTGTTAAGGTCTCAGGGTTAAGGTCTCAGGGTTAAGATGTCAGGGTTAAGGTCTCAGGGTTAAGGTCTCAGGGTTAAGGTCTCAGGGTTAAGGTGTCAGGGTTAAGGTCTCAGGGTTATGGTCTCAGTGTTAAGGTCTCAGGGTTAAGGTGTCAGGGTTAAGCTGTCAGGGTTAAGGTCTCAGGGTTACGGTGACAGGGTTAAGGTGTCAGGGTTAAGGTGTCAGGGTTAAGGTCTCAAGGTTAAGGTTAAGGTCTCAGGGTTAAGGTGTCAGGGTTACAGTCTCAGGGTTACGATGTCAGGGTTAAGGTGTCAGGGTTAAGGTGTCAGGGTTAAGGTGTCAGGGTTAAGGTCTCAAGGTTAAGGTTAAGGTCTCAGGGTTAAGGTGTCAGGGTTACAGTCTCAGGGTTACGATGTCAGGGTTAAGGTGTCAGGGTTAAGGTGTCAGGGTTAAGGTGTCAGGGTTAAGATGTCAGGGTTACGGTCTCAGGGTTAAGGTGTCAGGGTTAAGGTGTCAGGGTTAAGGTGTCAGGGTTAAGGTGTCAGGGTTACGGTGTCAGGGTTAAGGTGTCAGGGTAAAGGTCTCAGGGTTAAGGTCTCAGGGTTAAGGTCTCAGGGTTAAGGTCTCAGGGTTAAGGTGTCAGGGTTACCGTCTCAAGGGGTTAAGGTGTCAGGGTTAAGGTCTCAGGGTTAAGGTCTCAGGGTTAAGGTGTCAGGGTTAAGGTCTCAGGGTTAAGGTGTCAGGGTTACAGTGTCAGGGTTAAGGTCTCAGGGTTAAGGTCTCAGGGTTAAGGTGTCAGGGTTACAGTCTCAGGGTTACGATGTCAGTGTTAAGGTGTCAGTGTTAAGGTGTCAGGGTTAAGGTGTCAGGGTTAAGATGTCAGGGTTAAGATGTCAGGGTTAAGGTCTCAGGGTTAAGGTCTCAGGGTTAAGGTGTCAGGGTTAAGGTCTCAGGGTTAAGGTCTCAGTGTGAAGGTCTCAGGGTTAAGGTGTCAGGGTTAAGGTGTCAGGGTTACAGTCTCAGGGTTAAGGTGTCAGGGTTAAGGTGTCAGGGTTACGGTCTCAGGGTTAAGGTGTCAGGGTTAAGATGTCAGGGTTACGGTCTCAGGGTTAAGGTGTCAGGGTTAAGATATCAGGGTTAAGGTGTCAGGGTTAAGGTGTCAGGGTTAAGATGTCAGGGTTAAGGTCTCAGGGTTAAGGTGTCAGGGTTACGGTCTCAGGGTTAAGGTGTCAGGGTTAAGGTCTCAGGGTTACAGTCTCAGGGTTAAGGTCTCAGGGTTGAGGTGTCAGGGTTACGGTGACAGGGTTAAGGTGTCAGGGTTACGGTGTCAAGGTTACAGTCTCAGGGTTAAGGTCTCAGGGTTACAGTCTCAGGCTTAAGGTCTCAGGGTTAAGGTGTCAGTGTTAAGGTCTCAGGGTTAAGGTCTCAGGGTTAAGGTGTCAGGGTTAAGGCCTCAGGGTTACAGTCTCAGGGTTAAGGTCTCAGGGTTACAGTCTCAGGGTTAAGGTCTCAGGGTTAAGGTCTCAGGGTTAAGGTGTCAGGGTTAAGGCCTCAGGGTTACAGTCTCAGGGTTAAGGTCTCAGGGTTAAGGTCTCAGGGTTAAGGTGTCAGGGTTAAGGTCTCAGGGTTAAGGTCTCAGCGTTAAGGTGTCAGGGTTAAGGTCTCTGCGTTAAGGTGTCAGGGTTAAGGTCTCAGGGTTAAGGTCTCAGGGTTAAGGTGTCAGGGTTAAGGTCTCAGCATTAAGGTGTCAGGGTTACCGTCTCAAGGGGTTAAGGTGTCAGGGTTAAGGTCTCAGGGTTAAGGTGTCAGGGTTAAGGTCTCAGGGTTAAGGTGTCAGGGTTACAGTGTCAGGGTTAAGGTGTCAGGGTTAAGGTCTCAAGGTTAAGGTCTCAGGGTTAAGGTGTCAGGGTTAAGGTGTCAGGGTTAAGGTCTCAAGGTTAAGGTCTCAAGGTTAAGGTCTCAGGGTTAAGGTGTCAGGGTTAAGGTCTCAGGGTTAAGGTGTCAGGGTTACAGTCTCAGGGTTACGATGTCAGTGTTAAGGTGTCAGTGTTAAGGTGTCAGGTTTAAGGTCTCAGGGTTAAGGTGTCAGGGTTAAGGTGTCAGGGTTACAGTCTCAGGGTTAAGGTGTCAGGGTTAAGGTCTCAGGGTTAAGGTCTCAGGGTTAAGGTGTCAGGGTTAAGGTCTCAGGGTTAAGGTCTCAGGGTTAAGGTGTCAGGGTTAAGGTCTCAGGGTTATGGTGTCAGGGTTACAGTCTCAGGGTTAAGGTGTCAGTGTTAAGGTGTCAGGGTTAAGGTGTCAGGGTTAAGATGTCAGGGTTAAGATGTCAGGGTTAAGGTGTCAGGGTTAAGATGTCAGGGTTAAGGTCTCAGGGTTAAGGTGTCAGGGTTAAGGTGTCAGGGTTACGGTCTCAGGGTTAAGGTCTCAGGGTTAAGGTCTCAGGCTTAAGGTGTCAGGGTTAAGATGTCAGGGTTACGGTCTCAGGGTTAAGGTGTCAGGGTTAAGATGTCAGGGTTAAGGTGTCAGGGTTAAGATGTCAGGGTTACGGTCTCAGGGTTAAGGTGTCAGGGTTAAGATGTCAGGGTTAAGGTGTCAGGGTTAAGATGTCAGGGTTACGGTCTCAGGGTTAAGGTGTCAGGGTTAAGATGTCAGGGTTAAGGTGTCAGGGTTAAGGTGTCAGGGTTAAGATGTCAGGGTTACGGTCTCAGGGTTAAGGTGTCAGGGTTAAGATGTCAGGGTTAAGGTGTCAGGGTTAAGATGTCAGGGTTACGGTCTCAGGGTTAAGGTGTCAGGGTTAAGATGTCAGGGTTAAGGTGTCAGGGTTAAGGTGTCAGGGTTAAGATGTCAGGGTTACGGTCTCAGGGTTAAGGTGTCAGGGTTAAGATGTCAGGGTTAAGGTGTCAGGGTTAAGGTGTCAGGGTTAAGGTGTCAGGGTTAAGGTGTCAGGGTTAAGGTGTCAGGGTTAAGGTCTCAGGGTTAAGGTCTCAGGGTTAAGGTGTCAGGGTTAAGGTGTCAGGGTTAAGGTCTCAGGGTTACAGTCTCAGGGTTAAGGTCTCAGGGTTGAGGTGTCAGGGTTACGGTGACAGGGTTAAGGTGTCAGGGTTACGGTGTCAAGGTTACAGTCTCAGGGTTAAGGTCTCAGGGTTACAGTCTCAGGCTTAAGGTCTTAGGGTTAAGGTGTCAGTGTTAAGGTCTCAGGGTTAAGGTCTCAGGGTTAAGGTGTCAGGGTTAAGGCCTCAGGGTTACAGTCTCAGGGTTAAGGTCTCAGGGTTAAGGTCTCAGGGTTAAGGTCTCAGGGTTAAGGTGTCAGGGTTAAGGTCTCAGGGTTAAGGTCTCAGCGTTAAGGTGTCAGGGTTAAGGTCTCAGGGTTACGGTCTCAGGGTTAAGGTGTCAGGGTTAAGGTCTCAGCGTTAAGGTGTCAGGGTTAAGGTCTCAGGGTTAAGGTATCAGCGTTAAGGTGTCAGGGTTATGGTCTCAGCGTTAAGGTGTCAGGGTTATGGTCTCAGCGTTAAGGTGTCAGGGTTAAGTTCTCAGGGTTAAGGTCTCAGCGTTAAGGTGTCAGGGTTATGGTCTCAGCGTTAAGGTGTCAGGGTTAAGGTCTCAGCGTTAAGGTGTCAGGGTTATGGTCTCAGCATTAAGGTTTCAGGGTTATGGTCTCAGCGTTAAGGTTTCAGGGTTATGGTCTCAGCGTTAAGGTGTCAGGGTTAAGGTCTCAGGGTTAAGGTCTCAGCGTTAAGGTGTCAGGGTTATGGTCTCAGCGTTAAGGTGTCAGGGTTAAGGTCTCAGCGTTAAGGTGTCAGGGTTATGGTCTCAGCATTAAGGTTTCAGGGTTATGGTCTCAGCGTTAAGGTTTCAGGGTTAAGGTCTCAGCGTTAAGGTGTCAGGGTTAAGGTCTCAGCGTTAAGGTGTCAGGGTTATGGTCTCAGCGTTAAGGTGTCAGGGTTAAGGTCTCAGCGTTAAGGTGTCAGGGTTATGGTCTCAGCATTAAGGTTTCAGGGTTATGGTCTCAGCGTTAAGGTTTCAGGGTTAAGGTCTCTGCGTTAAGGTGTCAGGGTTATGGTCTCAGCGTTAAGGTGTCAGGGTTATGGTCTCAGCGTTAAGGTGTCAGGGTTAAGGTCTCAGCGTTAAGGTTTCAGGGTTATGGTCTCAGCGTTAAGGTTTCAGGGTTATGGTCTCAGCGTTAAGGTTTCAGGGTTATGGTCTCAGCGTTAAGGTTTCAGGGTTAAGGTCTCTGCGTTAAGGTGTCAGGGTTATGGTCTCAGCGTTAAGGTGTCAGGGTTATGGTCTCAGCGTTAAGGTGTCAGGGTTAAGGTCTCAGCGTTAAGGTGTCAGGGTTATGGTCTCAGCGTTAAGGTTTCAGGGTTATGGTCTCAGCATTAAGGTGTCAGGGTTATGGTCTCAGCGTTAAGGTGTCAGGGTTAGGGTCTCAGCGTTAAGGTTTCAGGGTTATGGTCTCAGCGTTAAGGTGTCAGGGTTATGGTCTCAGCGTTAAGGTGTCAGGGTTAGGGTCTCAGGTCTCAGGGTTAAGAGTTGTATGCTTACTCCTCCCTGCCAGTGAAGGTGTATGATCGTATCCAGGGGTTGGGGAGGGAGATACGAGGGGCAATGCTGAGACCAGGGAGGTAGGCTGACATGGAGCCCTCCAGCAGGTCAGGGCTCCCACACACTGCATACTCAGTCTTACACACGTACAGACACTTGGCAAAGAAACATGTGTTGTTTGCTGTTTGAAAGAGAAAAGACATAGATATAGATTGGTTTAAACCAGCAGTACGCCGATTTCATCATTGTCTTTTAATCATAGACTGATTATTTAAGACCTAGGTTGCAGTGTAATGCCTACCTGAAGGGGTAATGCCTACCTGGAGAGGTAATGCCTACCTGGAGAGGTAAAGAACACACTCCTTAGGTCCTCGTTGTGAGTGGTCAGGAGAATCTCCCCCGTCACGTTCACCAGCCTGCCCACCACCGGCGGTACCCTCCGGAAGTCCAGGATTCTAGAAGAGAGAAAGACAAGAGTTCCATTCTGATGAACACAAACTCATGCATCTTCTACGACTCACAGATCTAGAAGAAAGAGTTCCATTCTGAACAGAACACACAATATAAAGTCAGATGAACTCCTGCAATCTCTCACCTCAGTTGACACACACAAAGTCACAGGAAATTAATTAAACTTGAATTATTTGTATACATAATAGCAGCTATGTCTGTCTCTGTTCTCCGCTGTGTAATCTAGCAGGTGTTGACGTGTAGCAACAGCTACTTCCCCCAGGGCCATATTGACAGTCTGACAGGCCTGTGTGTCTCAATAACAGTCATCAGTCAGTATCTGAGGCTGGATAAAGAGATGTTATTGAGGTGCTGTCTTGGCTGGCATATCTCACCTGCTGATTGGGTCTGATAATGATAAGGCCTCTGGCACAACCCAGAGACAGAGAGATAGAGACAGATACACAGCACAGAGACACAGAGACACAGACACAGAGACAAAGAGACAGATACACAGTACAGAGACATAGAGATAGAGACAGATACACAGCACAGAGACACAGTACAGAGACACAGACACAGAGAAAGAGAGACACAGACACAGAGACAAAGCGATAGATACACAGCACAGAGACACAGTACAGAGACACAGAGACAGAGAGACACAGACACAGAGACAAAGAGACAGATACACAGCACAAGAGACACAGTACAGAGACACAGAGACAGAGAGACACAGACACAGAGACAAAGAGACAGATACACAGCACAAGAGACACAGTACAGAGACACAGAGACAGAGAGACACAGAGACACAGCACAGTGACACAGACACAGAGACAGAGAGCAAGATACACAGAGACAGAGATAGCACAGAGACACAGCACACAGACACAGAGGCACAGAAACACAGAGACATAGCGACAGAGACAGAGACATGGAGATACAGAGACACAGTGACAGACACAGCACAAAGACACAGCATAGAGACACAGCGACACAGCAAATAGAGCCACAGACACATACACAGAGACACTGCACACAGACACAGAGACTCAGCACAGAGACACAGCACACAGACACAGACTCAGCACAGAGACACAACACACAGACACAGAGACACAGACTGTAGAGGAAACACACTGATTAACCAGACATATTCAGTGCTAGACAGTACTGTAGTGTAGAGCCACGGTGTTCATTGAAGGAATGACAACAGAGCATGTACTCTGCTTTTCTTCTCTTCTTTTCCACTTCATTCAAATGTGAATTTACAAAACTATATATTGTGAGGTAAAATGTATTTAATATAATAACTTAACTTACAGTACCAGTCAAAAGTATGGACACACTTACTCATTCAAGTTTTTTTTTTTTTTTTTTACTATTTTCTACATTGTAGAATAATAGTGAAGACATCAAAACTATGAAATAATACATATGGAATCATATGCCATCCCATCTGGTTTGCGCTTAGTGAGACTATAATTCGTTTTTCAACAGGACAATGACCCAAAACACACCTCCAGGCAGTGTAAGGGCTATTTAACCAAGAAGGAGAGTGATGGAGTGCTGCATCAGATGACCTGGACTCCACAATCACCCAACTTCAACCCAATTGAGATGGTTTGGGATGAGTTGGACCGCAGAGTGAAGGAAAAGCAGCCAACAAGTGCTCAGCATATGTGGGAAGTCCTTCAAGAATGTTGGAAAAGCATTCCAGGTGAAGCTGGTTGAGAGAATGCCAAAGCTGTGCAAAGCTGTCATCAAGGCAATGGGTGGCTACTTTGAAGAATCTCAAATATAAAATATATTTAGATTTTTTTGCACTTTTTTTGGTAACTACAGGATTCCATGTATTATTTCATAGTTTTGATGTCTTCACTATTATTCTAAAATGTAGAAAATAGTAAAAATAAAGAACAACCCTTGAATGAGTTGGTGTTTCCAAACCTTTGACTGGTACTGTACTTGAGCTTTATTTGTGGTTTTTAGCCTACACCCAGTTACACCCTTCCATGCTGTTGTTTTGTCTCAAGGAATAACAACCCCATTGACTTGCTGTCTTGTTTGATTTTGGGTTGACAAGCTGTGACTCTAATGACTGTATTTGACTGATGACTCATTTGAGTTAATATGTAGTAACCTGGAATCATGGAGGTTAGAGAGGCTTTACAGTAGACATCTGTAAATACACCTGTGTGTGTGGAAAGGAAATGCCTTGCTGGGGAAGGACACATGTTGAAATAGTGGAGAGACCATAATCTCCCAAGGAAACTACCGTTCAGAAACTCAGCGATGTAGGTACAAGTTTCAGGCTTTGTTTGTTGGGAGACCACTTGGAGATACAATATGAGATACAGCATGAGATAGAGTGTGAGATACAGCGTGAGATAGAGTATGAGGTACAGTATGAGATAGAACATCAGATAAAGTATGAGATACAGTATGAGATAGAACATGAGATACAGTATGAGATACAGTATGAGATACCATATGAGATACAGCATGAGATACAGTATGAGATAGAACATTAGATAAAGTATGAGATACAGCATGAGATAGAACATTAGATAATGTATGAGATACCATATGAGATAGAACATGAGATGCAGTATGACATACAGAATTAGATACAGTATGAGATAGAACATCAGATAAAGTATGAGATACAGTATGAGATAGAACATGAGATACAGTATGAAATACCATATGATATAGAACATGCGATGCCGTATGAGATACAGCACGAGATACAGTATGAGATAGAAAATCAGATAAAGTATGAGATACAGTATGAGATAGAACATGAGATACAGTATGAGATACAGCATGAGATACATTATGAGATACCGTATGAGATACAGTATGAGTTACAGTATGAGATACAGTATGAGATAGAACATTAGGTAAAGTATGAGATACAGTACGAGATACAGTATGCGATACAATATGAGATACAGTATGAGATAGAACATTAGATAAAGTATGAGATACCGTATGAGATAGAACATGAGATACAGTATGAGAAACAGTATGAGATACAGCATGAGATACAGCATTAGATACAGCATGAGATACCGTATGAGATACAGTATGAGATAGAACATTAGATAAAGTATGAGATACAGTATGAGATACAGCATGAGAGAGAACATGAGATACAGTATGAGAAACAGTATGAGATATAGCATGAGATACAGCATGAGATACCGTATGAGATACCGTATGAGATACAGAATGAGATAGAACATGACATACAGCACGAGATACAGTATGAGATAGAAAATCAGATAAAGTATGAGATACAGTATGAGATACAGCATGAGATAGAACATGAGATACAGTATGAGATACAGTATGAGATTCAGCTTGAGATACAGCATGAGATACAGTATGAGGTACAGCATGAGATTCAGCTTGAGATACAGTATGAGATACAGCATGGTATAGAAAATGAGATACAGTATGAGAAACAGCATGAGATACAGTATGAGATACAGCATGAGATACAGTATGAGATACAGCATGAGATACAGTATGAGGTACAGCATGAGATTCAGCTTGAGATACAGTATGAGATACAGCATGGTATAGAAAATGAGATGTAGTATGACATAGAACATGAGATACAGTATGAGATAGAACATGAGATACAGCATGAGATACAGTATAAGATAGAACATGAGATACAGTATAAGATAGAACATGAGATACAGCATGAGATACAGCATGATATAGAACATGAGATACAGCATCAGCTACAGCATGAGATACAGTATGAGATAGAACATGAGATATAGTATGAGATACATCATGACATAGAAAATGAGATACAGTATGAGATACAGCATTAGATACATTATGAGATAGAACATGATACAGTATGAGATACAGTATGAGTTGGAATATGAGATACAACATGGTACAGTCTCTGACCTCCTCCCTATAGACTCTCTCGTCGTTTGTTGGTGATCAGGCCTACCACTGTTGTGTCTGCAAACTTAATGATGGTGTTGGAGTCGTGCCTGGCCATGCAGTCGCGGGTGAACAGGGAGTACAGGAGGGGACTGAGCACGCACCCCTGGGGGGCTCCAGTGATGAGGATCAATGTGGCAGATGTGTTGCTACCTACCCTCACCACCTGGGAGCTCCCTGTCAGGAAGTCCAGGATCCAGTTGCAGAAGGAGGTGTTTAGACCCAGGATCCTTAGCTTAGTGATGAGCTTTGAGGATACTATGGTGTTGAACTCTGAGCTGTAGTCAATGAATAGCATTCTCAAATAAGTGTTCCTTTTGTCCACGTGGGTAAGGGCAGTGTGGAGTGCAATAGAGATTGCATCATCTGTGGATCTGTTTGGGCGGTATGCAAATTGGACTGGGTCTAGAGTTTCTGGGATAATGGTGTTGATGTGAACCATTACCAGCCTTTCAAAGCACTTCATGGCTACGGATGTGAGTGCTATGGGTCTCTAGTCATTTAGGCAGGTTGCCTTCGTGTTCTTGGGCACAGGGGCTATGGTGATCTGCTTGAAACATGTTGGTATTACAAACTCAATCAGGGAAATGTTGAAAATGTCAGTGAAGACAGTTGGTCAGCACATGCCTGGAGCACACTTCCTGATAATCCGTCTGGACCTAGCAGCCTTGTGTATGTTGACCTGTTTAAAGGTCTTACTCACGTCGGCTACAGAGAGCGTGATCACACAGTCTTCCGGAACAGCTGATGCTCTCATGCATGCCTCAGTGTTGCTTGAAGCGAGCATAGAAGTGATTTAGCTCGTCTGGTAGGCTTGTGTCACTGGGCAGCTTGTGGCTGTGCTTCCCTTTGTAGTCTGTAATAGTTTGCAGGTCCTGCCACATAAGACGACCGTCGGAGTCGGTGTAGTATGATTCAATCTTAGCCCTGTATTGACGCTTTGCCTGTTTGATGGTTCGTCACAGGGCATAGCAGGATTTCTTGTAAGCTTCCGGGTTAGAGTCCCGCACCTTGAAAGCGGTAGCTCTGCCCTTTAGCTCAGCGCGAATGTTGCCTGTAATCCATGGCTTCTGGTTGGGGTATGTACGTACAGTCACTGTGGGGATGACGTCTTCGATGCACTTATTGATAATGCCAATGACTGATGTGGTGTACTCCTCAATTCCATCAGAAGAATCCCGGAACATGTTCCAGTCTGTGATAGCAAAACAGTCCTGGAGTTTAATATCTGCTTCTTCTGACCACTTTTTTATAGACTGAGTCACTGGTGCTTTCTGCTTTAATTTTTGCTTGTAAGAATGAATCAGGAGGAAAGAGTTGTGGTCGGATTTACCAAATGGAGGGCGAGGGAGAGCTTTGCATGCGTCTCTGTGTGTGTTGCACATTTAACATGTTGATAGAAATTTGCTTGAACTGATTAAGTTTCCCTGCATTAAAGTTTCCGGCCACTAGGAGCGTCGCTTCTGGGTGAGTGGTTTCCTGTTTGTTTATTTCCTTATACAGCTGACTGAGTGCGGACTTAGTGCCAGCATCTGTCTATGGTGGTAAATAAATAGCCACGAAAAGTATATCTTAAAACTCTGTAGGCAAGTAGTGTGGCCTGCAATTTATCACAATATACTCTACTTCAGGTGAGCAAAATCTAGACACTTCCTTAGATTTTGTGCACCAGCTGTTGTTTACAAATATGCACAGACCGCCCACCTATCGTCTTACCGGAGTGTGCTGTTCTATCTTGCTGGTGCAGCGTATTTCCTGCTAGCTGAATATGTCGTCATTCAGCCACGATTCCGTGAAACATAGGATATTACCATTTTTGATGTTCTGTTGGTAGGATATTCGTGATCGTACCTCGTCTAGTTTATTGTCCAATGATTTTGCATGTTGGCGAGTAATATTGACGGTAACGGCAGATTTCTCACTCGCCTTCTGTGGGTCCTGACGAGGCACCCCGCTCTGTGTCCTCTGTACCTGCGTCTCTTCCTCTTGCAAATAATGGGGATTTTGGCCCTGTAGGGTGTTTGGAGAACGTCCTGTGCGTCTTGCTTGTTGAAGAAAAAATCTTTGTCT
>NC_088235.1:25879142-25899142 GCF_036934945.1 Oncorhynchus masou masou | reverse complement strand
AGACTGCTGTGTCTCTCTCAGACTGCTGTGTCTCTCTCAGACTGCTGTGTCTCCCTCAGCTGCTCTCAGAATGCCGTCTTGGCCAACCTTAGCTTGTTATAAAAACCTATCCAAAAAACACATAGTTGGTTTGGAATCTGACCCAAGTTAATTTTGATGTTCCAATCCTTGTGGTTTATTGTTGACTCTGTTCAATATTATTTTCCCTGCTCTACATCTGTTTCTGCCTGGACCTAGTCCCAATGATAAGGCCAGATGGAGGACTACCTTCAGCAGGGTTTCTTTATGTCTGTGTACTCAGCATACTGCGTCACAGAGCAAACCTAACCAGTATTCATAAAGACACACGCTTCTCCTCCTGATTCCAGCTGATTCAGCTTTGTCTTCTGAAGTTGTATCTTATTTGTAGGCTACAATCTCTCTCTGCTGTGTTTAACTGGAGGGGAATCAAACAGACACAAACAAGCTTTGAAGAGCAAAGGCACACTGTCACTTTTCAGCCATTCAAGAAGAATTGGTTGAAAAAGCCAAGTACGAATAAAAGTAGGACAGAGGAACAGAGGATTTGTGTGTGTTGTTGCTGAGGTTGGAGCCACCAGTGTGTGTGTGTTGTTGCTGAGGTTGGAGCCACCAGTGTGTGTGTGTTGTTACTGAGGTTGGAGCCACCAGTGTGTGTGTGTTGTTACTGAGGTTGGAGCCACCAGTGTGTGTGTGTTGTTGCTGAGGTTGGAGCCACCAGTGTGTGTGTGTTGTTACTGAGGTTGGAGCCACCAGTGTGTGTGTGTTGTTGCTGAGGTTGGAGCCACCAGTGTGTGTGTGTTGTTGCTGAGGTTGGAGCCACCAGTGTGTGTGTGTTGTTGCTGAGGTTGGAGCCACCAGTGTGCGTGTGTTGTTGCTGAGGTTGGAGCCACCAGTGTGTGTGTGTTGTTGCTGAGGTTGGAGCCACCAGTGTGTGTGTGTTGTTACTGAGGTTGGAGCCACCAGTGTGTGTGTGTTGTTACTGAGGTTGGAGCCACCAGTGTGTGTGTGTTGTTACTGAGGTTGGAGCCACCAGTGTGTGTGTGTTGTTACTGAGGTTGGAGCCACCAGTGTGTGTGTGTTGTTGCTGAGGTTGGAGCCACCAGTGTGTGTGTGTTGTTGCTGAGGTTGGAGCCACCAGTGTGTGTGTGTTGTTGCTGAGGTTGGAGCCACCAGTGTGTGTGTGTTGTTACTGAGGTTGGAGCCACCAGTGTGTGTGTGTTGTTACTGAGGTTGGAGCCACCAGTGTGTGTGTGTTGTTACTGAGGTTGGAGCCACCAGTGTGTGTGTGTTGTTACTGAGGTTGGAGCCTGAGGTTGGAGCCCCAGTGTGTGTGTGTTGTTACTGAGGTTGGAGCCACCAGTGTGTGTGTTTGTTACTGTGGTTGGAGCCACCAGTGTGTGTGTGTTTTACTGAGGTTGGAGCCACCAGTGTGTGTGTGTTTTTACTGAGGTTGGAGCCACCAGTGTGTGTGTGTTGTTACTGAGGTTGGAGCCACCAGTGTGTGTGTGTTGTTACTGAGGTTGGAGCCACCAGTGTGTGTGTGTTGTTACTGAGGTTGGAGCCACCAGTGTGTGTGTGTTGTTACTGAGGTTGGAGCCACCAGTGTGTGTGTGTTGTTACTGAGGTTGGAGCCACCAGTGTGTGTGTGTTGTTACTGAGGTTGGAGCCACCAGTGTGTGTGTGTTGTTACTGAGGTTGGAGCCACCAGTGTGTGTGTGTTGTTACTGAGGTTGGAGCCACCAGTGTGTGTGTGTTGTTACTGAGGTTGGAGCCACCAGTGTGTGTGTGTTGTTACTGAGGTTGGAGCCACCAGTGTGTGTGAGGTTGGAGCCACCAGTGTGTGTGTGTTGTTACTGAGGTTGGAGCCACCAGTGTGTGTGTGTTGTTACTGAGGTTGGAGCCACCAGTGTGTGTGTGTTGTTACTGAGGTTGGAGCCACCAGTGTGTGTGTGTTGTTACTGAGGTTGGAGCCACCAGTGTGTGTGTGTTGTTACTGAGGTTGGAGCCACCAGTGTGTGTGTGTTGTTACTGAGGTTGGAGCCACCAGTGTGTGTGTGTTGTTACTGAGGTTGGAGCCACCAGTGTGTGTGTGTTGTTACTGAGGTTGGAGCCACCAGTGTGTGTGTGTTGTTACTGAGGTTGGAGCCACCAGTGTGTGTGTGTTGTTACTGAGGTTGGAGCCACCAGTGTGTGTGTGTTGTTACTGAGGTTGGAGCCACCAGTGTGTGTGTGTTGTTACTGAGGTTGGAGCCACCAGTGTGTGTGTGTTGTTACTGAGGTTGGAGCCACCAGTGTGTGTGTGTTGTTACTGAGGTTGGAGCCACCAGTGTGTGTGTGTTGTTACTGAGGTTGGAGCCACCAGTGTGTGTGTGTTGTTACTGAGGTTGGAGCCACCAGTGTGTGCGTGTTGTTACTGAGGTTGGAGCCACCAGTGTGTGTGTGTTGTTACTGAGGTTGGAGCCACCAGTGTGTGTGTGTTGTTACTGAGGTTGGAGCCACCAGTGTGTGTGTGTTGTTACTGAGGTTGGAGCCACCAGTGTGTGTGTGTTGTTACTGAGGTTGGAGCCACCAGTGTGTGTGTGTTGTTACTGAGGTTGGAGCCACCAGTGTGTGTGTTGTTACTGAGGTTGGAGCCACCAGTGTGTGTGTGTTGTTACTGAGGTTGGAGCCACCAGTGTGTGTGTGTTGTTACTGAGGTTGGAGCCACCAGTGTGTGTGTGTTGTTACTGAGGTTGGAGCCACCAGTGTGTGTGTGTTGTTACTGAGGTTGGAGCCACCAGTGTGTGTGTGTTGTTACTGAGGTTGGAGCCACCAGTGTGTGTGTGTTGTTACTGAGGTTGGAGCCACCAGTGTGTGTGTGTTGTTACTGAGGTTGGAGCCACCAGTGTGTGTGTGTTGTTACTGAGGTTGGAGCCACCAGTGTGTGTGTGTTGTTACTGAGGTTGGAGCCACCAGTGTGTGTGTGTTGTTACTGAGGTTGGAGCCACCAGTGTGTGTGTGTTGTTACTGAGGTTGGAGCCACCAGTGTGTGTGTGTTGTTACTGAGGTTGGAGCCACCAGTGTGTGTGTGTTGTTACTGAGGTTGGAGCCACCAGTGTGTGTGTGTTGTTACTGAGGTTGGAGTGAGTGAGTGAGTGAGTGAGTGAGTGAGTGAGTGAGTCAGTCAGTCAGTCAGTCAGTCAGTCAGTCAGTCAGTCAGTCAGTCAGTCAGTCAGTCCAGTCCAGTCCAGTCCAGTCCAGTCCAGTCCAGTCCAGCCTGCCGTGGCATCACCACACTCCTATTCTCTGAGATAAAGCTTTTTAAAGAACACTCTGCCTTTGACCTAAATGAGTCTGTCTCTGCTCTCTGCCTCCAGGGATGTGACTTATGAAGTTCTGGAGATGCTACTTTATGGGCCTTGGATGAAAACCAAAGTCCTGTCAGTGGTGCAACAGGGTGTTCGGCTCTGATAGCACGACTGAGCACCGAAGGATATAACAGGGAGAAAGAAACTACAAAAGAACCAATCATGAAGAGGACTGTGTCAACTGATTCTCTTTCCTCTCATTTCTCTCCCTGTTCTCCTCAAAACAACTATTGACACGCCAAAGTATAATAGAACACGTTTTAAAAGGAATGTATGTTCGAACACAAAACACACAAATCATGCAGACACAGAACAGTGCAGATATGTTGACATGACAGGACCTTACCCTGGGTACAGTCACATGCTCCTTTGAGGGCCTTTTCATCTTGAGTGTAATCTGCATAAAGACATTTCTGCAATGAATACCTATAACAATTATAGAAATGGTTCATTATTAAAGCACAAGGTCCTATAGCACCTACATGCACTGTTGACGGTGACTTTAATGCTCATATGAATACCACTTATATGAATGGTTATAACTCCCATAAGACAGGTCCTACCTGCGCTGATGACAGTAGTGGCCTGCATGTCTTGCAGCAGGCGGGTGATGGCGGGGTCATCACGGGCATACAGGGCATAGCGGTTGATGCCCAGGTGGAACTTCAGCCAGCTGGCCTCAGGGTCAAAGGTCACCTGATGTTCCAGCATTGTCACGTTGAGGGCCGCTGCAGCCTCACTATACAGCTTCATATGCCTAAGGGAAAGAGGTGGGGGGAGAGAGAGAGGGAGAGCGTGGGAGTGGGGTTAGGGTTATGCATAGCCTTGCCCTTGCTGTACAACATCATATTGTATGCCTGAGGGGGAAAGAGAGGTGGTCAAAACAAGGTCATGGTTAGGGTACGCCAAACGAGTTATCCTTGAAAACCTGCGATACGCACTGTGAAACTCATACAGTATCAAATCAAATCAAACTTTATTGAAATTGCCTTTAAAAATCCAACTCCCACGGAGGGCGACTGTTGCTTCACAGGACCAACAATTATCCAAACTAGCATATTTCCACAGAGGAGAACAGACTGAGAGGAGAACAGACTGAGAGGAGAACAGACTGAGAGGAGAACAGACTGAGAGGAGAACAGACTGAGAGGAGAACAGACTGAGAGGGAGAACAGACTGAGAGGAGAACAGACTGAGAGGAGAACAGACTGAGAGGAGAACAGACTGAGAGGAGAACAGACTGAGAGGAGAACAGACTGAGAGGAGAACAGACTGAGAGGAGAACAGACTGAGAGGAGAACAGGCTGAGAGGAGAACAGACTGAGAGGAGAACAGACTGAGAGGAGAACAGACTGAGAGGAGAACAGACTGAGAGGAGAACAGACTGAGAGGGAGAACAGACTGAGAGGAGAACAGACTGAGAGGAGAACAGACTGAGAGGAGAACAGACTGAGAGGGAGAACAGACTGAGAGGAGAACAGACTGAGAGGAGAACAGACAGAACAGACTGAGAGGAGAACAGACTGAGAGGAGAACAGACTGAGAGGAGAACAGACTGAGAGGAGAACAGACTGAGAGGAGAACAGACTGAGAGGAGAACAGACTGAGAGGAGAACAGACTGAGAGGAGAACAGACTGAGAGGAGAACAGACTGAGAGGAGAACAGACTGAGAGGAGAACAGACTGAGAGGAGAACAGACTGAGAGGAGAACAGACTGAGAGGAGAACAGACTGAGAGGAGAACAGACTGAGAGGAGAACAGACTGAGAGGAGAACAGACTGAGAGGAGAACAGACTGAGAGGAGAACAGACTGAGAGGAGAACAGACTGAGAGGAGAACAGACTGAGAGGAGAACAGACTGAGAGGAGAACAGACTGAGAGGAGAACAGACTGAGAGGAGAACAGACTGAGAGGAGAACAGACTGAGAGGAGAACAGACTGAGAGGAGAACAGACTGAGAGGAGAACAGACTGAGAGGAGAACAGACTGAGAGAACAGACTGAGAGGAGAACAGACTGAGAGGGAGAACAGACTGAGAGGGAGAACAGACTGAGAGGAGAACAGACTGAGAGGAGAACAGACTGAGAGGAGAACAGACTGAGAGGAGAACAGACTGAGAGGAGAACAGACTGAGAGGAGAACAGACTGAGAGGAGAACAGACTGAGAGGAGAACAGACTGAGAGGAGAACAGACTGAGAGGAGAACAGACTGAGAGGAGAACAGACAGACTGAGAGGAGAACAGACTGAGAGGAGAACAGACTGAGAGGGAGAACAGACTGAGAGGAGAAACAGACTGAGAGGAGAACAGACTGAGAGGAGAACAGACTGAGAGGAGAACAGACTGAGAGGAGAACAGACTGAGAGGAGAACAGACTGAGGGAGAACAGACTGAGAGGAGAACAGACTGAGAGGGAGAACAGACTGAGAGGGAGAACAGACTGAGAGGAGAACAGACTGAGAGGAGAACAGACTGAGAGGGAGAACAGACTGAGAGGAGAACAGACTGAGAGGAGAACAGACTGAGAGGAGAACAGACTGAGAGGAGAACAGACTGAGAGGAGAACAGACTGAGAGGAGAACAGACTGAGAGGAGAACAGAAGAGGAGAACAGACTGAGAGGAGAACAGACTGAGAGGAGAACAGACTGAGAGGAGAACAGACTGAGAGGAGAACAGACTGAGAGGAGAACAGACTGAGAGGGAGAACAGACTGAGAGGAGAACAGACTGAGAGGAGAACAGACTGAGAGGAGAACAGACTGAGAGGGAGAACAGACTGAGAGGAAGAAAAGACTGAGAGGAGAACAGACTGAGAGGGAGAACAGACTGAGAGGGAGAACAGGCTGAGAGGAGAACAGACTGAGAGGAGAACAGACTGAGGAGAACAGACTGAGAGGAGAACAGACTGAGAGGAGAACAGACTGAGAGGAGAACAGACTGAGAGGAGAACAGACTGAGAGGAGAACAGACTGAGAGGAGAACAGACTGAGAGGAGAACAGACTGAGAGGGAGAACAGACTGAGAGGAGAACAGACTGAGAGGGAGAACAGACTGAGAGGAGAACAGACTGAGAGGAGAACAGACTGAGAGGAGAACAGACTGAGAGGAGAACAGACTGAGAGGAGAACAGACTGAGAGGGAGAACAGACTGAGAGGAGAACAGACTGAGAGGAGAACAGACTGAGAGGAGAACAGACTGAGAGGAGAACAGACTGAAGGAGAACAGACTGAGAGGAGAACAGACTGAGAGGAGAACAGACTGAGAGGAGAACAGACTGAGAGGAGAACAGACTGAGAGGAGAACAGACTGAGAGGAGAACAGACTGAGAGGAGAACAGACTGAGAGGAGAACAGACTGAGAGGAGAACAGACAGACTGAGAGGAGAACAGACTGAGAGGAGAACAGACTGAGAGGAGAACAGAACAGACTGAGAGGAGAACAGACTGAGAGGAGAACAGACTGAGAGGAGAACAGACTGAGAGGAGAACAGACTGAGAGGAGAACAGACTGAGAGGAGAACAGACTGAGAGGAGAACAGACTGAGAGGAGAACAGACTGAGAGGAGAACAGACTGAGAGGGAGAACAGACTGAGAGGAGAACAGACTGAGAGGAGAACAGACTGAGAGGAGAACAGACTGAGAGGGAGAACAGACTGAGAGGAGAACAGACTGAGAGGAGAACAGACTGAGAGGAGAACAGACTGACTGAGAGGAGAACAGACTGAGAGGGAGAACAGACTGAGAGGGAGAACAGAGAACAGACTGAGAGGAGAACAGACTGAGAGGAGAACAGACTGAGAGGGAGAACAGACTGAGAGGAGAACAGACTGAGAGGAGAACAGACTGAGAGGAGAACAGACTGAGAGAACAGACTGAGAAGAACAGACTGAGAGGAACAGAACAGACTGAGAGGAGAACAGACTGAGAGGAGAACAGACTGAGAGGAGAACAGACTGAGAGGAGAACAGACTGAGAGGGAGAACAGACTGAGAGGAGAACAGACTGAGAGGAGAACAGACTGAGAGGAGAACAGACTGAGAGGAGAACAGACTGAGAGGAGAACAGACTGAGAGGAGAACAGACTGAGGAGAACAGACTGAGAGGGAGAACAGACTGAGAGGAGAACAGACTGAGAGGAGAACAGACTGAGAGGAGAACAGACTGAGAGGAGAACAGACTGAGAGGAGAACAGACGGAGAGGAGAACAGACTGAGAGGAGAACAGACTGAGAGGAGAACAGACTGAGAGGAGAACAGACTGAGAGGAGAACAGACTGAGAGGAGAACAGACTGAGAGGAGAACAGACTGAGAGGAGAACAGACTGAGAGGAGAACAGACTGAGAGGAGAACAGACTGAGAGGGAGAACAGACTGAGAGGAGAACAGACTGAGAGGAGAACAGACTGAGAGGAGAACAGACTGAGAGGAGAACAGACTGAGAGGAGAACAGACTGAGAGGAGAACAGACAGAGGGAGAACAGACTGAGAGGAGAACAGACTGAGGAGAACAGACTGAGAGGGAGAACAGACAGAGGAGAACAGACTGAGAGGGAGAACAGACAGAGGAGAACAGGCTGAGAGGAGAACAGACAGAGGAGAACAGGCTGAGAGGAGAACAGACTGAGGAGAACAGGCTGAGAGGAGAACAGACTGAGAGGAGAACAGACTGAGAGGAGAACAGACTGAGAGGAGAACAGGCTGAGAGGAGAACAGACTGAGAGGAGAACAGACAGAGGAGAACAGACTGAGAGGGAGAACAGACTGAGAGGAGAACAGACTGAGAGGAGAACAGACTGAGAGGAGAACAGACTGAGAGGAGAACAGACTGAGAGGAGAACAGACTGAGAGGGAGAACAGACTGAGAGGAGAACAGGCTGAGAGGGAGAACAGACTGAGAGGGAGAACAGACTGAGAGGAAGAACAGACTGAGAGGAGAACAGACTGAGAGGAGAACAGACTGAGAGGAGAACAGACTGAGAGGAGAACAGACTGAGAGGGAGAACAGACTGAGAGGAGAACAGACTGAGAGGAGAACAGGCTGAGAGGGAGAACAGACTGAGAGGGAGAACAGACTGAGAGGGAGAACAGACTGAGAGGAGAACAGACAGAGGGAGAACAGACTGAGAGGAGAACAGACTGAGAGGAGAACAGACTGAGAGGGAGAACAGACTGAGAGGGAGAACAGACTGAGAGGAGAACAGACAGAGGGAGAACAGACTGAGAGGAGAACAGACTGAGAGGGAGAACAGACTGAGAGGGAGAACAGACTGAGAGGAGAACAGACTGAGAGGAGAACAGACTGAGAGGGAGAACAGACTGAGAGGAGAACAGACTGAGAGGAGAACAGACTGAGAGGAGAACAGACTGAGAGGGAGAACAGACTGAGAGGAGAACAGACTGAGAGGGAGAACAGACTGAGAGGAGAACAGACTGAGAGGAGAACAGACTGAGAGGAGAACAGACTGAGAGGGAGAACAGACTGAGAGGAGAACAGACTGAGAGGAGAACAGACTGAGAGGAGAACAGACTGAGAGGGAGAACAGACTGAGAGGGAGAACAGACTGAGAGGAGAACAGACTGAGAGGAGAACAGGCTGAGAGGGAGAACAGACTGAGAGGAGAACAGACAGAGGGAGAACAGACAGAGGAGAACAGACTGAGAGGAGAACAGACTGAGGAGAACAGACTGAGAGGGAGAACAGACAGAGGAGAACAGACTGAGAGGGAGAACAGACAGAGGAGAACAGGCTGAGAGGAGAACAGACAGAGGAGAACAGGCTGAGAGGAGAACAGACTGAGGAGAACAGGCTGAGAGGAGAACAGACTGAGAGGAGAACAGACTGAGAGGAGAACAGACTGAGAGGAGAACAGGCTGAGAGGAGAACAGACTGAGAGGGAGAACAGACAGAGGAGAACAGACTGAGAGGAGAACAGACTGAGAGGAGAACAGACTGAGAGGAGAACAGACTGAGAGGAGAACAGACTGAGAGGAGAACAGACTGAGAGGAGAACAGACTGAGAGGGAGAACAGACTGAGAGGAGAACAGGCTGAGAGGAGAACAGACTGAGAGGAGAACAGACTGAGAGGGAGAACAGACAGAGGAGAACAGACTGAGAGGAGAACAGGCTGAGAGGAGAACAGTCAAAGACAAATCCAGAGTATTATCTGAGGAAAACATTTGTAGTGGCAAAGCCTACACACCACCTCCCTCTTGGACTCTGACTCCCTCTCGGAGCTTCCGAGCTGTTTGCCCTCCCTTAGGAATCTCCCTTCCTTCCTCTCCTCCCCTCCTGACACTTCTGTATACATATCCCCACAGAAACGATATGGGCAGGAATCACTCCTGATCCAAAGCAAACATTCAGACCATTGAGGAGGCTGGGAAAGCATGTTGCATTGTTGCACTGTTGTGCCAGTTTTGACTGCGGTGAGTGGGAGGGTTGGTTGTTTCACTGTGTTTCAGGATCATCAGCTGTTGTGGTCAGATGATAGGAGGGGTCGTCAAAGCAAGTGTATTCATTCAGAGTATTCCTGACCCAACTGGACCACAGTGACATGTCTGTGTAATCAGGAAGGCTGCCCACAGACCACAACCAAATACCACAAACCCACAGACCAGGGAGCAAGCAGCTAGCTGCACAACCACATCGCCCTCCTCTTTCAGTGCTCTTGATTCAGACTATGATAATGTATGCCACACACATGCACCATAACCGTGGTGGTTGACCTGGAAGGTCTACAGTATACTATAACTGCCTATTTTCAGCGTCCAGATGAAACAGTCCAAACTGTCCCCAGAAGTCCCCCTAAAAACCATCCATCCTCTCACTAAGTGCATTTCTCTTCTGTTAACAAGCTGCTACAAGACACTCCCACTAAGCCCTAGAGGAACCATTGCTATGTGCATATTTAAAACACAGCTAAGGGGGAGAAATCTTCTCTCTTCATATTTCTTGTGTTTTTCCACCATTGGAGCCAAAACAGGATTTCTCTGAGAGAAATGCCCTGTGATTGACAGGGTTAAACAGGAGCGAAGACAGCTACAGTCTCTTCAGCTCTTACTGGTTTAAAGGGTTTGATCGGGTTTAAGGGTCTTGTTTACCTAGCACAGGGAGATCCAGACATAGGTTCTCAATGACATGTGAGTGTTGCTACCAGCCCTCCATTAAATGCTGTTTATGACATCGTCTTTAGAGACAGTTTATAGGATTAGTCTTTATGGGAAAATTCTTGCTGAAGAGAAAAAGTGTTGAGTTGTTGACGTGCCTGTGCGTGTGTGCGTTTCTGCATGTGTCAGGGATCCACAGCCGTCGTGTCAGTGACCCTACCCCTCCACCACAGCCAAGCCACAGTAGGGAAAATGTCTAGTCCCACCAAACTAAATCACAACCATAAAACATTGAGAAAGGTCTAAACTCTGGTCGCTGTGTACTGTACTCACCGTTCCCAGTGCGAGACCTTCCTCCTGTAATACTCCATTAGCTCTCCAGACTGCATCAGCCTCTCTTCCAGCCCCAGCTCCGGTGTCTGAATGTTATACAGGGGGTGAGCAAACAGCCTCCCCAGCTTCGAGCCCCAATCTGTGGGGTCGTCCGTAGCTCCGACCCCCTTACCCTGGAGGTCTATGGAGGAGATGTTGGAGAACCATGGGATAGTGAGGCCACTGTACCCAGCAAGGGTGAAGTTAGTCCCCCTGGAGGAGGGACAGAGGCAGGCTCCATTCCCTGGTCCTGGTTGTCTTTGGCGGAGCTTGGGGAGCAGGACGAAGTAGAGGTCAGCGGTGAAAATGGCTGTGAGGGTCACAGCCAGGAGCAGACGATCTCTTCTCATCATCATACTGGGAGGATGGAAGAGTGAGGAGACAAAGAGAGAGAGAGATGGAGGGGAGAGACAGAGAAATACAGGGAGATGGAGGGGAGAGACAGAGAGAGACCAGAGAGAATGATGGAGGGGAGAGACAAAGGTCAGATCCGCGTCTCTATCTGTATGTAAATCTTCCTGGATGAAGGTGGTCAAAGCCCCAAACGTGTTGGACACAGTCAATGTTCCAGGTTCCAGGTACTTGTTCTGGCTCAGACCAGATGAGAGACTGTGTTGCTCACGCCAAGTGATAAGTTGCAATGTGGCTCCAAGCAGAGGTCCACTTGGCTTTGTTAAGAGTGTGTCCACCTCTTGTCAAAGCAGTATGTAGAGTGCAGTTCAGTTAACTTCTGTCTTCCTGGTCTTGCTCTGATGATGTGTGTGTATTTGTTGCACGCTGTAAGTGGGAGGTTGCAGGTCTAAGTCCAGTGTGTGTGTATGTGTGTGAATATGCTGGCTGCCTTTCGTCCTCTTGAACACATTCCTCTTGATCTGGAACTGGCTCTGGCGAACAGTGTTCTCTGAGCAAAGAAATCTGAGTGCGTGTTTGTGTTTGGTGTGTTTCTGTCAACAGATTTACAAGTGTTTGTGCATGTGTCTGAGTTGGTCTCTTTGTATGTGTGTGTGGTGTATGTGTGGTGTGTGTGTGTGTGTGTGGTGTGTGTGTGTGCTAGGTAATCCTTCTCATTGTAATTGCATTGTTTCTGGTCATGTCTTCTGTTCTCCTCTCCTCTGTTTTTATTTATTTTTTAATGTATCCGTTATTTTACCAGGTAAGTTGACTGAGAACACGTTGTCATTTACAGCAACGACCTGAGGAATAGTTACAGGGGAGAGGAGTGTCAGGTGTGAAAACAAACCCTTTCAACAACCTCTTAACACCCCCTCAACACCCTCCCAACCTCCCCTCAACACCCCCTCAACACCCTCCCTTCAACATCCTCTCAACACCCTCTTAACACTCTTTCAACAACACCTCAACAACCTCTCAACACCCTCTCAACACCACCTCAACACCCCCTCAACACCCTCTCAATACCCTCTCAACACCCCCCCAATACCACCTCAACACACCCTCAACACCCCCTCAACAACTTCTCAACACCCCCTCAACATTATCTCTTCTCTCCACTTCTTTCTCCCCTCCTCCCACCTCCTCCATGTTATCATTCTCCACCCATCTCCTGCAATCGGCGGCAGTGTAGCCTAGTGGTTAGAACATTTGACTAGTAACCGAAAGGTTGCAAGTTCAAATCCCTGGGCTGTCAAGGTACAAAATCTGTCATTCTGCCACTGAACAGGCAGTTAACCCACTGTTCCTAGGCCGTCAATGAAAATAAGAATTTGTTGTTAACTGACTTGCCTAGTAAAATAAAGGTAAAAAAAAAAATCCCTCACTTTTTCCTCAATCAGATTCACTCTCTCATCTCCTCTTTACTCTATATCTTCCTCTCCTCTACACTGATCCATCTCTCTTCCT
This sequence comes from Oncorhynchus masou masou, assembly GCF_036934945.1. Classification (NCBI taxonomy): domain Eukaryota; kingdom Metazoa; phylum Chordata; class Actinopteri; order Salmoniformes; family Salmonidae; genus Oncorhynchus; species Oncorhynchus masou. The sequence continues at coordinate 25,886,433 of NC_088235.1, read as the reverse complement.
CTCCTCCTCCTCCTCTCTTCCTCTCCTCTACACTGATCCCTCTCTCTTCCTCTCCTCTACACTGATCCCTCTCTCTTCCTCTCCTCTACACTGATCCCTCTCTTCCTCTCCTCTACACTGATCCCTCTCTCTTCCTCTCCTCCTCCTCCTCCTCCTCTCTTCCTCTCCTCTACACTGATCCCTCTCTCTTCCTCTCCTTCTCCTCTCTTCCTCTCCTCTACACTGATCTCTCTCTCTTCCTCTCCTCTACACTGATCTCTCTCTCTTCCTCTCCTCCTCCTCCCCTCTACACTGATCCCTCTCTCTTCCTCTCCTCCTCCTCCTCTCCTCTACACTGATCCTTACTTTTGTCTCCGCTCTGCTCTGTTCAACTCCAAGGCGCTGTTACAACAGCACTTTCCTTCCCGTCCCACTTCCCATGCGCACGCACGCACACACACACACACACACCTGCCCTGCTCCGTCACACTTGCCAGAGGGAGAGAGGGAGAGGGAGACAGTGAGGGAATGGTAAAAGAGAGCTAGAACAAGTAACACACATGCACAGTCAGACAGTGTTTACAGACAGGCACTCTGCCTTTCTTCTACGGTTTCAGTGAGAAGGTCCTTCAATGGCACTACTAAAAGTCACAGTATACTGCATTTGTTATTCTAATTCTTTCAGCAGCAAGAAACTCAGAGGGCATTTCCCAGACTGTTGTTACCGTGGTATTTTAGAAACATCAGTCGTGTGTTTGGGTGTGTGTGAGGAACTCTGGCAAAGCTACGCTATGACGTCTCCAACTCATTCTCTGGGGTGTTTCTCTCTCTCTCTCTCTCTCTCTCTCTCTCTCTCATATATTAATATCAATTTAAGGGCTTTATTGGCATGGGAACATATGTTAACATTTCCAAAGCAAGTGAAGTAGATAACAAAAGTTAGCAGTAAACATTACACTCACAAAAGTTCCAAAAGAATAAAGACATTTCAAATGTCAAATTATGTCTATATCCAGTGTTGTAAAGATGTGCAAATAGTTAAAGTACAAAAGCTAAAATAAATACACGTAAATATAGGTTGTATTCACAATGGTGTTTGTTCTTCACTGGTTTCTCTTTTCTTGTGGCAACAGGTCGCAAATCTTGCTGCTGTGATGGCACACTGGTATTTCACCCAGTAGATATGGGAGTTTATCAAATTGTGGTCACAGGCAGGCAATGGTCATACACAGGTAGGCAAACAGGCAGATTAATCAAAACTAGGAGTGAAGGCTCGTTCTCACAAACGAGCTAGGAAAACGCTTTGTAGAGTCAAAACGAACAATACCTCACAAAGGCACAAACAGAATGAACTGAACTAAGTAAGGAGCTGATGAGACCAGGTGAATAACTAACACAGGTGAAATCAATGAACAAAAATGAAAGACAGGGCTACGTTCAAGAACACAAAGAAACAGAACACAAGGTTGACTAAGAAAATAAATACAGAACCTTACACTTTGGGCCAGTAACCGAAAGGTTGCTGGTTCAAACCCCCAAGCCAAGTAGGTGAAAAATTGGTCTATATGCCCTTGAGTAAAGGACTTAAGTCTAATTCCTTCTCTAAGTGGCTCTGGATAAGAGCATCTGATAAAGGACACAAAAAAGTTAAATATGATTAGCTATTGTTCTAACAAACATAAATGCTTGATGTAAAAATACACATTTTATTGAGATAGGCGGCGACCACACTTTTTCACAAATGACTGAGCTTTCCATTGAATCAAACTGTTGTTTGTATGTGTCAAGCTTGTTGAAATGAGAGGACCAAGGCGCAGCGTGCGTAGAGTTCCACATGATATTTAATAGTGAAGCTTACAACAAAAACAACAAAGAATATAACAAATGTGCAGTATTGCGGTTCTCAAGGCAACTAAATATGATCCCCAATCAGAGACAACGATAGACAGCTGCCTCTCATTGGGAACCATACCAGGCCAACATACTAGAACGCCCACCCTAATCACACCCTGACCCAACCAATTAGAGAAATAAAAAGTCTCTCTAAGGTCAGGGCGTGACAGTATGTGGTTCCTTAAAATGCCATGTGTTTATTTAGCGAAGACAAAGTTGGCCCATTCTAAATGTCCCCCCCCCGAAATAAACCTTGGTAGGCTAACAGTGATAGAGAGAAATCATTTAAAAAATATATAATACGAGTTCAATCCATACCTCCGTGAGATTATCATCTAATGTCTGTGTTATGAACCAGGAGTTGTTTACTAGCTGTGAGCTAACCCCGTCTGTGCCTGTTTTATCCCAAACACGGCTCTGTTCCTACTAACAACGTTTTCCCTCTCTCCCCAGAAAGCCATAACCAAGCTTAAAAATAGCCTAACCCTGGTTTTGGGGAAACACACAAGGAAGACACATACAGGAAATACATTGGGGGGAATTGAATTAGAAAAGACCATAACCAAACAACCCCAGGTTGTACGTTTTTATTTCTATAATTCAAATCTGCAGTGAAAAGGATAGGATAGATAATATTGTACAAAAATGAATTGTGCTGATAAAGGTTTAGTGTCCTGGTGGGAGCGACGACCTGGGGAAGAGCTGGTCTGGGAACCAGCTCAAGTTCCTGCAGCACATTGTCAAGACAATCCTGAGATCAGACATAGCCCTGGTCTCAGAGTCCACAGAGACCATCATTATTCTGGAGTTGACAGTCTCTTGGGAAGATCGTCTTGAGGAGGCATACGAGAGGAAGAGGGCCAAGTATGAGGGACTGGTCATCGACTGTCAGAAGCAGGTTTGGAAGGCTAGGTGATGCCTATTGAGGTAGGATGCAGGGGTTTTGCTGGGCAATCACTCTACAGAGCCTACAACACACTTGGCATCAATGGAACGAAGAGGAGGAGAGCCATCAGCAACACCATCGAGGCAGCTGAAAAAGCCTCAAGATGGTTCTGGATCAAGAGAGGAGATCCAAGGGGAGCAGCGACATGCCACCTGGACATAAGTCCGGGTCTGATCAACCTCGACTGGATCGCCTGGGTGAGGGTGTCTGATGTTGAAAGACCCAAAACACCCTATGACCCAGGTTACATTACTGATGATGTGTCCATGTATTAATTCAATCAGTCATAAATGTGTCTCTCTACCCTTTCATTCACACACAGTGAAGCCTGGTGTGTTTTATGTTGACACATCACATGGTTCCTGTTATTGAGTCTTTGCAATGATGTCATGAGAACCAGAACATGTTGTTGCAGATGATAGTGCCAAACAGGTTGGATAGATAGTTGGGAAAGATTTGAGGATGATGAGAGAGAGAGAGAGAGAGAGAGAGAGAGAGAGAGAGAGAGAGAGAGAGAGAGAGAGAGAGAGAGAGAGAGAGAGAGAGATGATAAAATGAATAGATAAAGGATGAGAGAGAACGAGGGGGGAGAGGTAATAAAATTAATAGATGAATAGATAAAGGACGAGAGAGAAGAGAATCCTTTGATGCTCTAGAGAGGAGTTCCAGCCAGTAGTTTAGTCATTACTCTGGCAGGACGCAAGCCATGTCATAGCATAGCACCCATGTACGTGCCATCAGGGTAGGCAGTGACGTGAAGTCAGGGTAGGCAGTACTAACCCTGTGGTAATCTAATAAAAAAATCTGTTATGAAAAGCCCAATACAATTTGTTATTATATTAAAAAAATCATTCTTTGTTATTTAATATTGTTCTTGTTGGTTTTATACAAAAATAAATAAAAAACATGTGCTAAAAGTGCATCAAAACCTCAGGAAAGCAGCAGGACATTCATGCCTTTCTTTCCATCCATTCAAATCCTTGAAGCGTGCGGCTTCATCTGACTCCAGTCACTATTTGTGTTTCCAAACTCATGGTCATTAATATGGAGTTGGTCCCCCCCTTGTCGTTGTAACAGCCTCCACTCTTCTGGGAAGGCAGTCCACTGGGAAGGCGGTTCCACTAGATGTTGGAACATTACTGCGGGGACTTGCTTCCATTCAGGCACAAGAGTATTAGTGAGGTTGGGCACTGATGTTGGGCGATTGGGCCTGGCTCGTAGTTGGCGTTCCAATGCATCCGAAGTGTCGATGGGGTTGAGGTCAGGGCTCTGTGCAGGCCAGTCAAGTTCTTCCACACCGATCTTGACAAACCATTTCTGTATGGGCCTGGCTTTGTGCACAGGGGTATTGTCATCCTGAAACAGGGATGACTACTGCAACAAAGTTGGAAGCACAGAATCATTTAGAATGTCATTGTATGCTGTGGCGTTAAGATTTCCCTTCACAGGAACTCAGGCCGAGCCTGAACCATGAAAAACAGCCCCAGACCATTCATCCTCCTCCTCAAAACTTTACTGTCACCACTATGTATTCGGGCAGGTAGCATTCTCCTGGCATCTGCCAAACCCAGTTTTGGCCATCGGACTGCCAGATGGTGAAGCGTGATTCATCACTCCAGAGATCACGTTTCCACTGCTCCAGAGTCCAATGGCGGCGAGCTTTACACTACTCCAGCTGACGCTTGGCATGGCGCATGGTAATCTTTGCCCATTTCATGAAGCTCCTGACGAACAGTTATTGTTGCTTCCAGAAGCAGTTTGGAGCTTGGTAGTCAGTGTTACAACCAAGGACCGATTATTTTTACGTGCTACACACTTCAGCACTCAGGGGTCCCGTTCTGTGAGCTTGTGTGGCCTGCAATAAGTACTGCAGTGCATCTCCGCCTCATGGACTGCACCAGATTTGCCAATTCTTCCTGTGTTACCACACTCTTCCACCAAGGCACCTGCAAGTTCCCAGACATTTCTGGGGGGAATGGCCCTAGCCCTCACCCTCCGATCCAACAGATCCCAGACGTGCTCAATGGGATTGAGATCCGGGCTCTTCGCTGGCCATGGCAGAACACTGACATTCCTGTCTTGCAGGAAATCACGCACAGGATGAGCAATATGGCTGGTGACATTGTCATGCTGGAGTGTCATGTCAGGATGAGCCTGCAGGAAGGGTATGACATGAGGGAGGAGGTTGTCTTCCCTGTAACGCACAGCGTTGATATTGCCTTCAATGACAACAAGCTCAGTCCGATGATGCTGTGACACAACGCCCAGACCATGACGGACCCTCCACCTCCAAATCGATACACCATCACCATACACCATGAAGGAGAGTGATGGGGTGCTGCATCAGATGACCTGGCCTCCACAATCCCCCGACCTCAACCAAATTGAGATGGTTTGGGATGGGTTGGACCGAAGAGTGAAAGAAAAGGAGCCAACAAGTGCTCAGCATATGTGGGAGATCCTTCAAGACTGCAAGGGTGGCTATTTGAAGAATCTCAAATATATTTGTTTAACACTTATTTGGTTACTACATGATTCCATATATGTGTTATTTCATTGTTTTGATGTCTTCACTATTATTCTGCAATGTAGAAAATGGTAAAATAAGGAGAAACCCTTGAATGAGTAGGTGTTCTAAAACTTTTAGCTGGTAGTGTACAATGTCTTCATATATTGGTCTAGTACCACCTATAATGTCTCTGGAAATTGGTCTGTTAGTGCCTCCTATTGGTTGTAACTGTGGATGCTACATCGGTCTACTGTTTGTCTGAGCTGAGTTCAGCAGTGTGTTATTTTGTCAGAGGAAATTGAGATATGCTGATAATTAATTTCATGGGCTAATTATTTGGTTTTATTATTTATTATTATTATGAGTCGCATGTGAGGTATATAATATCATGCATGTTACATATTATTACACTATAATCTGATAGGAGAAGAGGAGGAGGAGGAGAGGTGGAGAGGAAGAGGAGAAGGAAGTGGAGGAGGAGGAGAGGAAGAGGAGAAGGAGGTGAAGGATAAGGAGGAAGAGGAGGAGGAAGAGAAGGAGAAGGAAAGGAGGAGGAGGAGAATAGTAGAAGGAAGAGGCTGGTCAGGTGGCTTCCTGTTCTTGCTCTGAGCTGCTGTTGATTGACAGCTGTAGGGAGCTAAGCCCTGCTTCACTCACACAACTCAGAGTCTGACGCTGCATCCAAGGGCTCATGGGTAAATCCTCCGGCAGGAACACCTGCTGACAGTCCTGGGAGAGGGGGAGAAGGAGAAAGGAGACCGGAGGAGAGGAGGGTAAAGTAGGTGAATAGTGATGTGGGGATGAGGGGGAATGGAAGAGTTAAAGGAAGAGTTTGAGGTTCAAAGTTTAGGTTGAGAATACATTTCTCATGCAGGCTTACAACTGATGTTCCAACAACAAAACATATATTCCCTCAAGGCCTGACACTCTTTTTAAACCTCTCTTTCTTTACCTTTCTATTTCCATCCCTTCCTTTCTCCCTCACCAACCATCATTGAGTCGGCAGGCTACAATCCCTCACATCAGGCAGAGCATGGCAACAAACTCACAAACACAGGAAGACAGACAGAGAGAGGAATTTTAGTGGAAGAGAGGGGGAAAGAGAGGAAGAGAGTGGGAAAGAGAGGAAGAGAGAGGGAAATAGAGGAATAGAGAGTTAAATAGAGGAAGAGAGTTAAATAGAGGAAGAGAGGGGGAAATAGAGGAAGGGAATAAAGAGAGATTGTGAAAGAGAAGAAAATAAACTGTATCCAGAGTCTGTTGCTATGTAACCATGCAGACAAATACATTTCTCCCCAAAAACTTCTGAAATAGAACAGCAAATATTCCTTCTGCTCTGTTTTTATGACTCTTCCCTATCCATCATGCTTTTTCTTGGACTACTCCAGTCCTTCCGACCATGGAATGTTGCAGCCACACTGTCTACGCTGTAAAATGTCTTCTGCATTGATCACTGGTGTCTTTCAGTTCTATTTACTGGCAATTACTATTATAATGCTGGTGTAAGAAACCCAGAGATTAAAGTAAAGTTCATTAGCGGCCAAATGTGTATAAACCCAGTAACAATACAATGCAATACAGTGCATGCATCAACAGTAGTTGAATTAGGTGGGTTAGTGTTGGGCTGCAACAAACGTCTGTACACGCTCTGATGGGCCCAGGTTTGATGACCTTTGACCTACACTCACCTGCACGGCCAGGGCCTGGAAGGGCGTGCACAAGCCCCCGATGGGGAAGAGCTTATTGACGTTGATGTCACCAAATACCTGCCTCCTCTCTCTCCTAACTGCCATCTTCCTCTGGATGCCCCCATACAGCTGGTGACACTGAGACACCTGGGGGAGGGGGAGGGAGATTAGGTTTTGGTTGTAAATGGGAAACAATTGTGCCACCAGGTCTAGTGTCTGTGTGTGTCTGTGAGATAGGGAGTGAGAGGAAGAAAGAGGAAGAAAGAGGGAGAGAGG
>NC_088235.1:25859142-25874142 GCF_036934945.1 Oncorhynchus masou masou | reverse complement strand
GACTCCTATCGTAGGGCCACTGTGCGTCAGACTCCTGTCGTAGGGCCACTGTGCGTCAGACTCCTATCGTAGGGCCACTGTGCGTCAGACTCCTGTCGTAGGGCCACTTTGCGTCAGACTCCTGTCGTAGGGCCACTATGCGTCAGACTTCTGTCGTAGGGCCACTGTGCGTCAGACTCCTGTCGTAGGGCCACTGTGCGTCAGACTCCTGTCGTAGGGCCACTGTGTGTTAGACTCCTGTCGTAGGGCCACTGTGTGTTAGACTCCTGTCGTAGGGCCACTGTGTGTTAGACTACTGTCGTAGGGCCACTGTGTGTTAGACTCCTGTCGTAGGGCCACTGTGCGTCAGACTTCTGTCGTAGGGCCACTGTTTCAGACTCCTATCGTAGGGCCACTATGCGTCAGACTTCTGTCGTAGGGCCACTATGCGTCAGACTTCTGTCGTAGGGCCACTGTGCGTCAGACTCCTATCGTAGGGCCACTGTGCGTCAGACTCCTGTCGTAGGGCCACTGTGCGTCAGACTCCTGTCGTAGGGCCACTTTGCGTCAGACTCCTGTCGTAGGGCCACTGTTTCAGACTCCTATCGTAGGGCCACTATGCGTCAGACTTCTGTCGTAGGGCCACTATGCGTCAGACTTCTGTCGTAGGGCCACTGTGCGTCAGACTCCTGTCGTAGGGCCACTGTGCGTCAGACTCCTGTCGTAGGGCCACTGTGCGTCAGACTCCTGTCGTAGGGCCACTTTGCGTCAGACTCCTATCGTAGGGCCACTGTGCGTCAGACTTCTGTCGTAGGGCCACTGTTTCAGACTCCTATCGTAGGGCCACTATGCGTCAGACTTCTGTCGTAGGGCCACTATGCGTCAGACTTCTGTCGTAGGGCCACTGTGCGTCAGACTCCTATCGTAGGGCCACTGTGCGTCAGACTCCTGTCGTAGGGCCACTGTGCGTCAGACTCCTGTCGTAGGGCCACTTTGCGTCAGACTCCTGTCGTAGGGCCACTGTTTCAGACTCCTATCGTAGGGCCACTATGCGTCAGACTTCTGTCGTAGGGCCACTATGCGTCAGACTTCTGTCGTAGGGCCACTGTGCGTCAGACTCCTGTCGTAGGGCCACTGTGCGTCAGACTCCTGTCGTAGGGCCACTGTGCGTCAGACTCCTGTCGTAGGGCCACTTTGCGTCAGACTCCTATCGTAGGGCCACTGTGCGTCAGACTTCTGTCGTAGGGCCACTGTTTCAGACTCCTATCGTAGGGCCACTATGCGTCAGACTTCTGTCGTAGGGCCACTATGCGTCAGACTTCTGTCGTAGGGCCACTGTGCGTCAGACTCCTGTCGTAGGGCCACTGTGCGTCAGACTCCTGTCGTAGGGCCACTGTGCGTCAGACTCCTGTCGTAGGGCCACTTTGCGTCAGACTCCTGTCGTAGGGCCACTGTGCGTCAGACTCCTATCGTAGGGCCACTGTGCGTCAGACTCCTGTCGTAGGGCCACTTTGCGTCAGACTCCTGTCGTAGGGCCACTGTTTCAGACTCCTGTCGTAGGGCCACCGTTTCAGACTGCTGTCGTAGGGCCACTGTGTGTGTGTGTGTGTGTGTGTGAGTGTGTGTGTGTGTGTGTGTGTGTTTCCGTCTATGCATTGGGGACTGTGTGTATGAACACCTGTTTGTTGCTAAAAGTTACCTTCATAAATCCATTCCTCCGGTGAACCCGGACCCCCGCTGAAAAGGTCAGATGTTTGACCTGTGACCTCGCTGCTCTGTGATGGGTCACTTTCACTCTCAATCTTCTTCTCCCTTTCTTCCTTCTCCTCCTCAGCCAGGTTGTTTACCTGGTCTCTGTATAGAAAACAGCCAGGTTGTTTACCTGGTCTCTGTATAGGAAACAGCCAGGTTGTTTACCTAGTCTCTGTACAGAAAGCAGCCAGGTTGTTTACCTGGTCTCTGTATAGAAAACAGCCAGGTTGTTTACCTGGTCTCTGTATAGGAAACAGCCAGGTTGTTTACCTAGTCTCTGTATAGAAAACAGCCAGGTTGTTTACCTGGTCTCTGTATAGAAAACAGCCAGGTTGTTTACCTAGTCTCTGTATAGAAAACAGCCAGGTTGTTTACCTGGTCTCTGTATAGAAAACAGCCAGGTTGTTTACCTGGTCTCTGTATAGAAAGCAGCCAGGTTGTTTACCTGGTCTCTGTATAGAAAACAGCCAGGTTGTTTACCTAGTCTCTGTATAGAAAACAGCCAGGTTGTTTACCTGGTCTCTGTACAGAAAGCAGCCAGGTTGTTTACCTGGTCTCTGTATAGAAAACAGCCAGGTTGTTTACCTGGTCTCTGTATAGAAAACAGCCAGGTTGTTTACCTGGTCTCTGTACAGAAAACAGCCAGGTTGTTTACCTGGTCTCTGTATAGAAAACAGCCAGGTTGTTTACCTAGTCTCTGTACAGAAAACAGCCAGGTTGTTTACCTGGTCTCTGTATAGAAAACAGCCAGGTTGTTTACCTAGTCTCTGTATAGAAAACAGCCAGGTTGTTTACCTGGTCTCTGTATAGAAAACAGCCAGGTTGTTTACCTGGTCTCTGTATAGAAAACAGCCAGGTTGTTTACCTGGTCTCTGTATAGAAAACAGCCAGGTTGTTTACCTAGTCTCTGTATAGAAAACAGCCAGGTTGTTTACCTGGTCTCTGTATAGAAAACAGCCAGGTTGTTTACCTGGTCTCTGTATAGAAAACAGCCAGGTTGTTTACCTGGTCTCTGTATAGAAAACAGCCAGGTTGTTTACCTGGTCTCTGTATAGAAAACAGCCAGGTTGTTTACCTGGTCTCTGTATAGAAAACAGCCAGGTTGTTTACCTGGTCTCTGTATAGAAAACAGCCAGGTTGTTTACCTGGTCTCTGTATAGAAAACAGCCAGGTTGTTTACCTGGTCTCTGTATAGAAAACAGCCAGGTTGTTTACCTGGTCTCTGTATAGAAAACAGCCAGGTTGTTTACCTGGTCTCTGTACAGAAAACAGCCAGGTTGTTTACCTGGTCTCTGTATAGAAAACAGCCAGGTTGTTTACCTAGTCTCTGTACAGAAAACAGCCAGGTTGTTTACCTGGTCTCTGTATAGAAAACAGCCAGGTTGTTTACCTAGTCTCTGTATAGAAAACAGCCAGGTTGTTTACCTGGTCTCTGTATAGAAAACAGCCAGGTTGTTTACCTGGTCTCTGTATAGAAAACAGCCAGGTTGTTTACCTGGTCTCTGTATAGAAAACAGCCAGGTTGTTTACCTAGTCTCTGTATAGAAAACAGCCAGGTTGTTTACCTGGTCTCTGTATAGAAAACAGCCAGGTTGTTTACCTGGTCTCTGTATAGAAAACAGCCAGGTTGTTTACCTGGTCTCTGTATAGAAAACAGCCAGGTTGTTTACCTGGTCTCTGTATAGAAAACAGCCAGGTTGTTTACCTGGTCTCTGTATAGAAAACAGCCAGGTTGTTTACCTGGTCTCTGTATAGAAAACAGCCAGGTTGTTTACCTGGTCTCTGTACAGAAAACAGCCAGGTTGTTTACCTGGTCTCTGTATAGAAAACAGCCAGGTTGTTTACCTGGTCTCTGTACAGAAAACAGCCAGGTTGTTTACCTGGTCTCTGTATAGAAAACAGCCAGGTTGTTTACCTGGTCTCTGTATAGAAAACAGAGTTTGATAAAACTTACATCTAACCTTGACTTATCATTGATATAAATCACTTTCAAGAGAGACTTTGTAGAAAACATTTGACTAATGATCTGTTTTTTGAGAACCTGTGTTTCAGGGAGCTTAATTGTCCAGTAAGCATCTAATGACATGTTTTTGTATGCTACAGTGTTTACGAGGGTTGTACCACAGTGGCCTCATGACCACTAAAACCATACCACACACACTGTCACACCAGGCCTGCCCTCAGATAACATATTGATTAGTGTGTCTGCCTCTTTCCCTTGGGAAGATTGATGACGTTCTGTTCACCACATCCCCACAACAGCAGACGGTTGCTATGGGTGACTCTCTATCCAGTCACTCACTCACACACTACTGAAAACCGTCCATACCGAACCAAACTCCATCTGGTTTAATTTAGCTATGTTTACAGTAAACTTTCAACAGGAGTCAAATAATGTGGTTGTCGAAAAAGTTAGCCAATTCATCAGGATTTCTTTCTCATGGCTTTCCATCAGAATTCACACACACACACACACACACACACACACACACACACACACACACACACACACACACACACACACACACACACACACACACACACACACACACACACACACACACACACACACACGCCTTTACAGTTCAGCCTAGGCCTCCTACAAATCCTCTTCAACATTTTAACATCATTCAACATCATTCATATGATGCAAATCTCTCATTTTGTGTGTTTTTCCCTGAGTCTAGAAATACACCCGGTTCTTACAGAAATATTCGCCAGCCCACATCGACACACCAGGCCAGACTGCTTAATTCTGTGGTACTTTTAGATCTATAATGGGAGCCATTTTAGAGTTATATATATATATAAAAGACTACAAAGGAGTAGATTGAGAAAGCCTCGGTAGGCCTAGAAGTTACAAGAGGACAACAAAAACAAGTTAGGAAAAATGGAGACCCATAAAACAGTAGATGATTAGAACTTAGTGATGTTGATCCAAGTGGACTACTTTTGGATTACTGACAGAATAGACCACTTCAGTACCTGGAGGTGTGGTGAGGGGCTGGGTCAGCGAGGCTCCACTGTGGTTCCTGTCCAAAGGAACCTACATGCCCTCCCTCCCCCGTCCACACTCTGCTGGTCCCATCCACAGAGCCAGAGAGGAAGAAGAGTCTCTCTGTGTACACCAGCACTTCAACACTCACTATCGCCCCCTCATGGGCCCTCCAGGACTGCAGGAGAGGAGGGTGGCTTGGGGAGGGCTGGGGAGGTGAAACATGTGAAGATAGAGTACAGTGTAAAACACATAAAACAGAGGTGTATCCTACATTTGCATTTACAATACTCAAAAACTCTCACACATTCACATACATGTACACACACCAACCCTGACCTCCTGTGTGATGCATAGCGCGTACTGAGAGATGTCCCAGACCTGAACACACCCTGCTGTGTCTCCAGTGACCAGGATGTTGTTCTCCTGGTCTGAAGTCAGCCCCAACACACACTCTTTCTCTCCACCAGGGGCATAGAACTGACCTGAGAGGGAGAGCGAGAGATGATAATACTGTATACTCCAGACAGACATGATAATACGGTATACTCCAGACAGACATGACAATACTGTATACTCCAGACAGACATGACAATACGGTATACTCCAGACAGACATGACAATACTGTATACTCCAGACAGACATGATAATACTGTATACTCCAGACAGACATGATAATACTGTATACTCCAGACAGACATGATAATACGGTATACTCCAGACAGACATGACAATACTGTATACTCCAGACAGACATGACAATACTGTATACTCCAGACAGACATGACAATACTGTATACTCCAGACAGACATGATAATACTGTATACTCCAGACAGACATGATAATACTGTATACTCCAGACAGACATGATAATACTGTATACTCCAGACAGACATGATAATACTGTATACTCCAGACAGACATGATAATACTGTATACTCCAGACAGACATGATAATACTGTATACTCCAGACAGACATGATAATACTGTATACTCCAGACAGACATGATAATACTCCATACTCCAGACAGACATGATAATACTGTATACTCCAGACAGACATGATAATACTGTATACTCCAGACAGACATGATAATACTGTATACTCCAGACAGACATGATAATACTGTATACTCCAGACAGACATGATAATACTGTATACTCCAGACAGACATGATAATACTGTATACTCCAGACAGACATGATAATACTGTATACTCCAGACAGACATGATAATACTGTATACTCCAGACAGACATGATAATACTGTATACTCCAGACAGACATGATAATACTGTATACTCCAGACAGACATGATAATACTGTATACTCCAGACAGACATGATAATACTGTATACTCCAGACAGACATGATAATACTGTATACTCCAGACAGACATGATAATACTGTATACTCCAGACAGACATGATAATACTGTATACTCCAGACAGACATGATAATACTGTATACTCCAGACAGACATGATAATACTGTATACTCCAGACAGACATGATAATACTGTATACTCCAGACAGACATGATAATACTGTATACTCCAGACAGACATGATAATACTGTATACTCCAGACAGAGATGATAATACTGTATACTCCAGACAGACATGATAATACTGTATACTCCAGACAGACATGATAATACGGTATACTCCAGACAGACATGATAATACTGTATACTCCAGACAGACATGATAATACGGTATACTCCAGACAGACATGATAATACTGTATACTCCAGACAGACATGATAATACTGTATACTCCAGACAGACATGATAATACTGTATACTCCAGACAGACATGATAATACTGTATACTCCAGACAGACATGATAATACTGTATACTCCAGACAGACATGATAATACTGTATACTCCAGACAGACATGATAATACTGTATACTCCAGACAGACATGATAATACTGTATACTCCAGACAGACATGATAATACTGTATACTCCAGACAGACATGATAATACTGTATACTCCAGACAGACATGATAATACTATATACTCCAGACAGACATGATAATACTATATACTCCAGACAGACATGATAATACTGTATACTCCAGACAGACATGATAATACTGTATACTCCAGACAGACATGATAATACTGTATACTCCAGACAGACATGATAATACTGTATACTCCAGACAGACATGATAATACTGTATACTCCAGACAGAGAGATATGATAATACTGTATACTCCAGACAGAGAGATATGATAATACTGTATACTCCAGACAGACATGATAATACTGTATACTCCAGACAGACATGATAATACTGTATACTCCAGACAGACATGATAATACTGTATACTCCAGACAGACATGATAATACTATATACTCCAGACAGACATGATAATACTGTATACTCCAGACAGACATGATAATACTGTATACTCCAGACAGACATGATAATACTGTATACTCCAGACAGACATGATAATACTGTATACTCCAGACAGACATGATAATACTGTATACTCCAGACAGACATGATAATACTGTATACTCCAGACAGACATGATAATACTGTATACTCCAGACAGACATGATAATACTGTATACTCCAGACAGACATGATAATACTGTATACTCCAGACAGACATGATAATACTGTATACTCCAGACAGACATGATAATACTGTATACTCCAGACAGACATGATAATACTGTATACTCCAGACAGACATGATAATACTGTATACTCCAGACAGACATGACAATACTGTATACTCCAGACAGACATGACAATACTGTATACTCCAGACAGACATGACAATACTGTATACTCCAGACAGACATGACAATACTGTATACTCCAGACAGACATGACAATACTGTATACTCCAGACAGACATGATAATACTGTATACTCCAGACAGACATGATAATACTGTATACTCCAGACAGACATGATAATACTGTATACTCCAGACAGACATGATAATACTGTATACTCCAGACAGACATGATAATACTGTATACTCCAGACAGACATGATAATACTGTATACTCCAGACAGACATGATAATACTGTATACTCCAGACAGACATGATAATACTGTATACTCCAGACAGACATGATAATACTGTATACTCCAGACAGACATGATAATACTGTATACTCCAGACAGACATGATAATACTGTATACTCCAGACAGACATGATAATACTGTATACTCCAGACAGACATGATAATACTGTATACTCCAGACAGACATGATAATACTATATACTCCAGACAGAGAGAGATGATAATACTATATACTCCAGACAGAGAGATGATAATACTGTATACTCCAGACAGACATGACAATACTGTATACTCCAGACAGATATGATAATACTATATACTCCAGACAGAGAGATGGTAATACTGTATACTCCAGACAGAGAGATGATAATACTGTGTACTCCAGACATACATGATAATACTGTATACTCCAGACAGACATGATACTACTCTATACTCCAGACAGAGAGATGATAATACTGTATACTCCAGACAGACATGATAATACTGTATACTCCAGACAGACATGATAATACGGTATACTCCAGACAGACATGATAATACGGTATACTTCAGATAATACTATATACTCCAGACAGAGAGATGATAATACTGTATACTCCAGACAGAGAGATGATAATACGGTATACTCCAGACAGACATGATAATACGGTATACTCCAGACAGACATGATAATACGGTATACTCCAGACAGACATGATAATACTGTATACTCCAGACAGACATGATAATACTGTATACTCCAGACAGACATGATAATACTGTATACTCCAGACAGACATGATAATACTGTATACTCCAGACAGACATGATAATACTGTATACTCCAGACAGACATGATAATACTGTATACTCCAGACAGACATGATAATACTGTATACTCCAGACAGACATGATAATACTGTATACTCCAGACAGACATGATAATACTGTATACTCCAGACAGACATGATAATACTGTATACTCCAGACAGACATGATAATACTGTATACTCCAGACAGACATGATAATACTGTATACTCCAGACAGACATGATAATACTGTATACTCCAGACAGACATGATAATACTGTATACTCCAGACAGACATGATAATACGGTATACTCCAGACAGACATGATAATACGGTATACTCCAGACAGACATGATAATACTGTATACTCCAGACAGACATGATAATACTGTATACTCCAGACAGACATGATAATACTGTATACTCCAGACAGACATGATAATACTGTATACTCCAGACAGACATGATAATACTGTATACTCCAGACAGACATGATAATACTGTATACTCCAGACAGACATGATAATACTATATACTCCAGACAGACATGATAATACTATATACTCCAGACAGACATGATAATACTGTATACTCCAGACAGACATGATAATACTGTATACTCCAGACAGACATGATAATACTGTATACTCCAGACAGACATGATAATACTGTATACTCCAGACAGACATGATAATACTGTATACTCCAGACAGAGATATGATAATACTGTATACTCCAGACAGAGAGATATGATAATACTGTATACTCCAGACAGACATGATAATACTGTATACTCCAGACAGACATGATAATACTGTATACTCCAGACAGACATGATAATACTATATACTCCAGACAGACATGATAATACTGTATACTCCAGACAGACATGATAATACTGTATACTCCAGACAGACATGATAATACTGTATACTCCAGACAGACATGATAATACTGTATACTCCAGACAGAGAGATATGATAATACTGTATACTCCAGACAGAGATATGATAATACTGTATACTCCAGACAGACATGATAATACTGTATACTCCAGACAGACATGATAATACTGTATACTCCAGACAGACATGATAATACTGTATACTCCAGACAGACATGATAATACTGTATACTCCAGACAGACATGATAATACTATATACTCCAGACAGACATGATAATACTGTATACTCCAGACAGACATGATAATACTGTATACTCCAGACAGACATGATAATACTGTATACTCCAGACAGACATGATAATACTGTATACTCCAGACAGACATGATAATACTGCATACTCCAGACAGACATGATAATACTGTATACTCCAGACAGACATGATAATACTGTATACTCCAGACAGACATGATAATACTGTATACTCCAGACAGACATGATAATACTGTATACTCCAGACAGACATGATAATACTGTATACTCCAGACAGACATGATAATACTGTATACTCCAGACAGACATGATAATACTGTATACTCCAGACAGACATGATAATACTGTATATTCCAGACAGACATGATAATACTGTATACTCCAGACAGACATGATAATACTGTATACTCCAGACAGACATGATAATACTGTATACTCCAGACAGACATGACAATACTGTATACTCCAGACAGACATGACAATACTGTATACTCCAGACAGACATGACAATACTGTATACTCCAGACAGACATGATAATACTGTATACTCCAGACAGACATGATAATACTGTATACTCCAGACAGACATGATAATACTGTATACTCCAGACAGACATGATAATACTGTATACTCCAGACAGACATGATAATACTGTATACTCCAGACAGACATGATAATACTGTATACTCCAGACAGACATGATAATACTGTATACTCCAGACAGACATGATAATACTGTATACTCCAGACAGACATGATAATACTGTATACTCCAGACAGACATGATAATACTGTATACTCCAGACAGACATGATAATACTGTATACTCCAGACAGACATGATAATACTATATACTCCAGACAGAGAGAGATGATAATACTATATACTCCAGACAGAGAGATGATAATACTGTATACTCCAGACAGACATGACAATACTGTATACTCCAGACAGATATGATAATACTATATACTCCAGACAGAGAGATGATAATACTGTATACTCCAGACAGAGAGATGATAATACTGTGTACTCCAGACATACATGATAATACTGTATACTCCAGACAGACATGATAATACTCTATACTCCAGACAGAGAGATGATAATACTGTATACTCCAGACAGACATGATAATACTGTATACTCCAGACAGACATGATAATACGGTATACTTCAGATAATACTATATACTCCAGACAGAGAGATGATAATACTGTATACTCCAGACAGAGAGATGATAATACGGTATACTCCAGACAGACATGATAATACGGTATACTCCAGACAGACATGATAATACTGTATATGACAGAGATAGATGATAATACTGTATACTCCAGACAGACATGATAATACTGTATACTCCAGACAGACATGATAATACTGTATACTCCAGACAGAGAGATGATAATACTGTATACTCCAGACAGACATGATAATACTATATACTCCAGACAGACATGATAATACTGTATACTCCAGACAGAGAGATGATAATACTGTATACTCCAGACAGAGAGATATGATAATACTGTATACTCCAGACAGAGAGAGATGATAATACTGTATACTCCAGACAGAGAGATGCGTGCCCTGGTTACCGTGAGTGTGCGTGCCCTGGTTACCGTGAGTGTGCGTGCCCTGGTTACCGTGAGTGTGCGTGCCTTGGTTACCGTGAGTGTGTGTGCCCTGGTTACCGTGGGTGTGTGTGCCCTGGTTACCGTGGGTGTGTGTGCCCTGGTTACCATGGGTGTATGTGCCCTGGTTACCGTGGGTGTGTGTGTCCTGGTTACCGTGGGTGTGTGTGTCCTGGTTACCATGAGTGTGTGTGTGTCCAGTGATGCTCCACCAGTAGATCCCTCCAGCCTGTGAGGAGAGGAGGATAGGTGTGTTTCTCCAGTGTTTTTCCCCACCCCTCCGCTGCAGGAACAGCAATGCGTCCACAGGTGGTGTTGTCCTACACACATGCATCACATACACACTCAGGAAACATGTGTTGAATACTGTATTTCAATTTGCAATAAAGCATTGATGTTGCATAAAGCATTGATAAAGCATTGACTCACAGTGAGTGAGTGGCCCTCCGCAGGCGAACCAGGGGTCTCTGTGTGTCCAAAGTCCAGACGATGACCTCTCCATCATGGCTGCCCGTAGCAATGACCCCCAGGGCAGGGCAGTGGTCAACCACCAGGATGTCAGCTCTGTGTTGCTGACCTGACTTCCATGACATGTCTGCCCTTACAAACACATCCTTCACCACCACAAACAGGGCGCCATATTGGAACCAGATAATCACCAGAATAATATTCTCATTTGCATCTTGGTGCCAACATTGCGCTCATTCAAATGTGAAAACAAACCAAGTTTTCCACTGTATATCTATGGCTTTATATCTACCCACCTGAGCACCCACGTGCATAATTATAGTTCCAAATTGTAGTGACTGATACTGTACGTATAATAAGTCCCAGTGGTAAAACTCTGCATCACACAATGACATCATTTACATACACCCCCTCTCAGCCAAGTTGTTTTAGAAGTGTTCTTTAAAGACCCAACGGTTTCTGCTGACGTCAAACTATAAGAAACCTCAGAGCAGATCTGTATATATATATAGTTGAAGTTGGAAGTTTACATACACCTTAGCCAGATATATTTAAACTCAGTTTATCACAATTCCTGACATTTAATCCTAGTAAAAAAATTCCCTGTCATAGGTCAGGTTGGATCACCACTTTTTTTTAAGAATGTGAAATGTCAGGATAATAGTAGAGAGAATGATTAATTTTAGCTTTCATTTCTTTCATCACATTCCCAGTGGGACAGAAGTTTACATACAGTCAATTAGTATTTGGTAGCATTGCCTTTAAATTGCTTAACTTGGGTCAAACATTTCAGGTATCCTTCCACAAGCTTCCCTCAATAAGTTGGGTGAATTTTGGCCCATTCCTCCTGGCAGAGCTGGTGTAACTGAGTCAGGTTTGTAGGCCTCCTTTCACACACATGCTTTTTCAGTTCTGCCCACATATTTCCTATGGGTTTGAGGTCAGGACTTTGTGATGGCCACTCCAATACCTTGACTTTGTTGTACTTAATAACCTCTTGAAACTCCCCATCCCGGATCCGGGATTGTGACTAAGCCTCAGGCTCATTAGCATAACGCAACGTTAACGATTTCTGAAAATCGCAAATAAAATTAAAATAATGCGTTTGCTCTCAAGCTTAGCCTTTTCTTAACAACACTGTCATCTCAGATTTTCAAAATATGCTTTTGAACCATAGAAATTGACTAATTTGTGTAAGAGTATGCAAAGCTAGCATAGCATTTTGTGTAGCATGTAGCACGCAACATTTTCACAAAAGCCAGATAACCAAATAAATAAAATCATTTACCTTTGAAGAGCTTCTGATGTTTTCAATGAGGAGACTCCCAGCCACATACCAAATGCGCAGTGTTTCCTGAAAGCGTCTGTGTGTAGGAGAAATCGTTCCGTTTTCTACATTGCGCCTGGCTACCGAAACGAACCGAAAATGCAGTCACCTACAACGTGAAACTTTTTCCGGATTAACTACATAATATCGACCGAAACATGGCAAACGTTGTTTGGAATCAATCCTCAAGGTGTTTTTTCACATATCTCTTCATTGACATGCAGTTCGTGGAAGCTTGCTTCTCTCTCTGTGCCCCATGGAAAAATACTGGCAGGTGACTTTTGCGCACCAATTTCGGCGCAGGACACCGGGCGGACACGTGGTAAATGTGGTCTCTTATGGTCAATCTTCCAACGATCTGCCTACAAATACGTCACAATGCTGCAGACACCTTGGGAAACGACAGAAAGGGCAGACTCATCATTCCTCTTGCGTTCACAGCCATATAAGGAGATCATGAAAGACAGAGCCTCAAAAATCCTTGTCATTTCCTGGATGCCAAGTCATCTTGGTTTTGCCTGAAGCTCACGTTAAAGGGCACGCACAGAGAAGATATTTGTATTTCTGGACACGTCAGAGTGTTTTCTTTCGAACAGTAGCAATTATATGCATAGTCGAGCATCTTTTTGTGACAAAATATCTTGTTTAAAACGGGAACGTTTTTCTTCCAAAAATGAAATAGCGCCACCATAAGTGTAAGAGGTTAAGCCATTTTGCCACAACTTTGGAAGTATGCTTCGAGTCATTGTCCAATTAGAAGACCCATTTGTGACCAAGCTTTAACTTCCTGATTAATGTCTTGAGATGTTGCTTTAATATATTCACATACTTTCCTACCTCATGATGCCATCTATTTTGTGAAGTGCACCAGTCCCTCTTGCAGCAAACACCCCCACAACATGATGCTGCCACCCCCATGCTTCACGGTTGGGATGGTGTTCTTTGGCTTGCAATCCTCCCCCTTTTCCTCCAAACATAATGATGGCCATTATGGCCAAACAGTTGTATTTTTGTTTCATCAGACCAGAGGATATTTCTCCAAAAAGTATGATCTTTGTCCCCATGTGCAGTTGCAAACAGTAGTCTGGCATTTTAATGGCGGTTTTGGAGCAGTGGCTTCTTCCTTGCTGAGCAGCCTTTCAGGTTATGCCGATATAGGACTTGTTTTACTGTGGATATAGCTAATTTTGTACATGTTTCCTCCAGCATCTTCACAAGGTCCTCTGCTGTTGTTTTGGGATTGATTTGTACATTTCGCACCAAAGTACGTTAATCTCTAGGATACTGAACACGTCTCCTTCCTGAGCGATATGACGGCTGCGTGGTCCCATGGTGTTTACACTTACGTACAATTGTTTGTACAGATGAACCTGGTACCTTCAGGCATTTGGAAATTGCTCCCAAGGATAAAACAGACCTGTGGAGGTCTACAATCGTTTTCTGAGGTCTTGGCTGATTTATTTTGATTTTCCCATGATGTCAAGCAAAGAGGCACTGAGTTTGAAAGTAGGCCTTGAAATACATCCACAGGTACACCTCCAATTGACTCAAATGATGTCAACTAGCCTATCAGAAGCTTCTAAAGCCATGACATCATTTTCTGGAATTTTCCAAGCTGTTTAAAGGCACAGTCGTTCTTAGTGCATGTAAACTTCTGATCCACTGGAATTGTGATACAGTGAATTATAAGTGAAATATTATGTCTGTACACAATTGTTGGTAAAATTACTTGTGTCATGCACAAAGTAGATGTCCTAACCGACTTGCCAAAACAATAGTTTATTAACAAGACATTTGT